>NW_015217295.1:0-1816 GCF_001447785.1 Gekko japonicus | reverse complement strand
GTACACAAATACACACAGAGAATAATGTATCATCTCTGTTTCATCTTGAAAAGATCGAAACTTGAGAAAATCGGAATAACGTGCAGAAAACTGATAAAGCTATATAGACTGACTATATATCATATATTTGTAACTTTAAATTTAGGGCATGGCTATATGTATTCATTAAAGACATTTATTTCCTAGCAAATTAGGATAGTGTTTTATCTGTGTAGCTGAAATTACTGGATGCGGCTCTGGGCGGCGCTGTTCATCCATTTTTAAAGAAAACCTGTTAGAAATTTAGCCTGCCCACCTCTGCAGCGGGAGAGGAGAACACAAAGACATTTCATTTGAGCTTCCAAGATGTACATCAGGATGGGCAGTCGTTTTTAGAAAGGTAGATAGCATGCTGGTTTTTAAATGAATGTTTGGGTCCCTGTGAAAATATATCTGCTGCTGCTTCAGAAAACCGAATTGTCTAAGGGGAAAAGGCAATCTGTTAATAGAGGAGCATATCAGACATTCAGAAATGGCAGAAAATCACAGATCTCAGTACTACAGAACTACCACTTTTATTTGGCTTATGAAGCTGGTGGTCTGGGAAGCTGCTTCTGGACAAATTCGCTATATGATGCTTGAGGAGACTGAAAGAGGTTCTTTTGTGGGAAATGTTGCAAAAGATCTGGAGCTGGATATGGATAAGTTATCTAACAATGGAGTCCATGTCATTTCCACAGGTAAGACTCAGTATTTTGCTCTCAACATGGAAAATGGACATTTATACACTAGCCAAAAAATTGACAGAGAAACGGTCTGCGGTCAGATTTTGAAATGCTTGCTGAATTTTGAGATTCTGGTTCAAGACAAAATGAAAGTTTATACCATCGAAGTTGAAATAATAGATATTAATGATAATACCCCGAGATTCCAAATGGAACAACTGACCTTTAGCATCAGAGAAACCACAGCTCAAGGATCAAGGTTTCTCCTCGCAGACGCACTGGACCCAGATGTGGGGATCAATTCTGTTCAGAGATATGAATTAACTTATAATAAATATTTCTCCTTGTATGTACAAGCTGGAGAAAGTGGAATTAAAAATGCTGGTGTGGTACTTGAAAATTCCTTGGACAGGGAAGAAAAGGCTTTTCATAATCTGGTCTTAACAGCCATTGATGGGGGAGACCCTGTCAGGTCTGGGAGCATGCAAATCCACGTTATTGTTCTGGATGCAAATGACAATGCCCCTGTTTTCACCCAACCCATTTATAAAGTTAATGTATTGGAAAATGTTCCACTAGGTTTTGTTCTGACTACAGTGAAAGCTACAGACCTTGATGAAGGAGTTAATTCAGAAATAACATACACATTTAGAACAAAATCAGAGAAGATTTCCCAAATATTCCGATTAAATTCACAAACAGGAGAAATATCAGTTCAAGGGAATTTGGATTTTGAAGAGCAGGAATTTTTTGAAATAGATGTCCAAGCTCAGGACCCAGAAGGTTTGTCATCTCTTGCTAAGGTGTTTATAACAGTTTTGGATGCAAACGACAATGCTCCAGAAATCACAGTTTCGTCATTCTTCACCTCAGTGCCAGAAAATTCACAGAGTGGGACTATAATTGCTCTATTGCGTGTCAAGGACAAAGACTCTGGAGAAAATGGGAAGGTCACATGTTTCATTCCTCCAAACTTTCCATTTCAACTGCAAAAGTCTGTAGACAATTATTACACTTTGATGACAGATGGCAATCTGGACAGAGAGGTTGTGGAGCATTATAATTTGACAATCACAGCAACAGACAGAGGGACACCTCTACTCTCTACAACT
>NW_015217294.1:0-1819 GCF_001447785.1 Gekko japonicus | reverse complement strand
TGTTAATTTCTTTGTATTGAAAGAATTTGCTGAATCTGACATGCTAGCTTGCTATAATGTAAGAAAGAGTATTGAATCCTGTGAGCTCCCACCTACATTCTGAGTGCTATAGTTGAGATACAGCTTTACCCCCTTGTGTGCTGTCTGTGAAACGTAGGCCTTGGAAAGAGATGGGTAGCATTGTGTAGAGGAAGTATTAGGTACTGGTGGTATTCCAGGTGGTATATCTGGATATGGCCAGATTATGAATGTTGTTAATGGAGTGGAGCCTCCTTGTTTCTATCTTGCTCACAGACCTCAGCGGCTCTCAAATTGTGCATTTGTATCTTCCTGTGTTCCTCTGCTTTCACACATTTTTGGTTCATAAAGCTTTGGGGTCATATTCAAGGGCTACTCAGCACAGGTACTGAGACCTAGCTGTTGAATGCCGGCTTCTATAATTTGTTCATTGCTATCAATGATGTTTTGCATCAGTGATGATGTCGAGCTTGGAAATGACCTTTTTGTAAAAAGCAATGCCAGAACCTCTCAGAGAGACCATGGCAGTTTCCAGGGGAAAAGCTCAGCGCTAAGTCACTTCCAGCTACAGCCAGAGTATTCTCTATAAGACCACTGTTTGGATTCTCATAGCAATCCTGCCAGGAGTTAAGGCAATAGATTTTTGTGCTGAGAACTAGGAAAACTCTAACTCAGCAAGGGATTAGGGATTTCTGCATTAGTAGATAAACAAGAAAAGGATAAGCAACACAGCTGTCTGACGTCCACCGCTGGTAGTAACTGTTCTTTTCATTCAATTAAACAGTCCATTAATTGATTTTAATTAACTTCAGAATTCTGTATGGTTAGTTATTATACTGCTCTTCAATATTTTATTTATATAAAGCTTTTTGTTCTACCACATGGCTTGGGATGGGTCCTCAGGGTGGCAGTTTTAACAGTGCATCCTTCTAAATCCATTGGAGTCAATAAACTTAGAAGGGCTTCTCTCTGCACTTAAATTTAGGCTGCCAGCAGGAAAAAGGGAGAAGGATGCCCTGGCTCTTTAATAGAGGCTTAAAGTGTGAATATGGGCAGTTATAGCTCTTAATAGCATGGAGGTAAATAACTATCACCTGGTGAATAACATCTCTATTCAATCACCATTAAAGAGACAGACAGTTCCTAGTTAGAACAGAATTTAATCTTTATTTTTTCTTGGAAAATATGGCAGTATGTTTGCCATTATTCACAGCAGCAGTCCTGATTCAGGTTTAATAATCAGTCTTTCCTTGGATTAGTTAACATTTCTCAGTCACAAACACACAGAATGCATAATGCAAACAAGAGGGGATTGGCACTTTAAAAAACAAACTCACTCTGTGCCTCGAAGAACAGTTTGACACACAGAAATTTGGTAGGTACAGCTTTTCCAACTGATTCTCTCCAAGTTAGAAAGTTTTTACCTGTTACATTTTGGTGTGTCAGGCTGCTCTTACAAGCATAGGAGGAGAGCCAGGTTTTTCTTTTTTTAAAAAATAGCAATGTATATCATATTTTCATAGAAGTAATTTGAACTGGATTACACATCCAAATATTACAGAGTAGTTGCTTAATCCCACACTTCGGAGTTTAACGTTAACACATAACATGGTGGTCTGTCAGAGATGAGCTATGCTGCCTTTTCAGTTTTGCACGTAGAGTACTACAAACATACGGTGGACACAGTGGTGCCAGCTAGCAATGTAAATTTCCCAAAATATTGAAGCTATGGAAACAACTTGGTTTTTTTCTGGAGAAAAACAGATTTGGGAGAAAATTGAAATATATGCAGTACTTACTG
>NW_015217293.1:0-1818 GCF_001447785.1 Gekko japonicus | reverse complement strand
TAAGCCCTAAAATAGGCATTCCCCTGGCAGCTGATGTTTAGATTATGAACCCCTCACAACAGGGACCTGCCTTTTTTACATATATTGTTCTATAATGAGCTAACAAAAGTCATTTTTACGATACTGTTTTGTGTCAGGCTCAGTCAACAAGGGCATAAAGAAAGTGTTTTGGGATGGAAGTCATTTTCACTGACGATTCACCAGACTTGTATCAGCTGTCCCAGAATTAGAATTCTCTGGTTATCTGAAGCAAAGTAGCCAAAGCACATGGGAAGGCAAAGAAAAAGGTTCACTTGTCATTTGTCCTGAGATCACATATGGTAATCTGTTCACTCCTGCGCACAAGCAAAAGCCCATCTCTCCAAATTCCAAATGGACCGGGGAGTGGGGTGCAACTTCACACAACCCATCAGCCTGTCCTAGCCCCTTATGCCCTGCAAGGAAGGATCCATGTTCTCACCTGCAGGAATTCATTCATTGGTTGCTTACACTTCTCCTCTATCTCACTAATGAGGTCACTAAGATTCGAAATCTCTTCCGACAGCTTGGAAGTGATTGTCTTCTTCTCCTTTATCACCTCGTTCTCTAGCTGTTCCAGCCTGGCAAGCAGAAGTTGTTCTTGATCCTCCAGAAACTGGTGCAGATGCTCAAACTCAGAGACAACCCTCTTCCCTTCATTGCCTAGCTTTTCCTATAAAGAGCAGATAAAATGAGGGAATGGCCAAGACAACAGAGAATTTCATAATGCAGTTCCTTAAAACTCATTGGGACCCAGGAAGAACCTCGTGACTTGTGGAAAAAACTGTCTCCTGATATCATAGATGCATATGAATGATCAAGATGAAGAAGGATGAACAACATATAAGTGTTACCTCACTTTCATTCAGTAGCACAGGACTAAATAAGTTGTATATGTTCACAAGACCAGGTTACACAGATTATTGACCCTTTATGCGTTTTTTCAGTCAAAGATCTTTTAATGCTATAACTAATATATTTATGATTTTGCCTCATGGTTTTCAAGGGGTTACTGCAACATGAAAGAAGTGCCAGATAATCCCCAGCTATTGTATCAGATGTACAAATGACATGAGACATTGGGGATTCGTAATCATCTGACATGTAATTTAGCTGCAAAAAGCTGTGTGTGAAGGCTCGGGATCAGAGCAATGGCACCAGGTAAGGAGGGGATCTAACTCTTCCCTACAGCACTGTTTCCTCAATCAAAAATCCCCCCCCCACTGACCCAAAGGGTTCTGGGGAGTCATCACTGATGGCCACATGCAAGTTTCCCCAGTGAGTAAATAGCAACTCCCTGGGGCTGTTCTGGGTCCGGGAAATTGTGTGGGAAGGAAAAGTTAAGATTGCTCTCTCCCTATACCACAGTCCCTATCCAAACCAGGCCACACGTTTAGGAACTGAGTTTCCAAAGGGGAAATTCCAGGACGTCTCTCTTGACGACCCACCTGTCCACCACATGGACTGTGTGACAGGGAAATTGACCCTCATCAAAGTCAGGTCCCCAACCAGTATGGTTGCCTCTATTTTTTTTTTCCCCAGTGTCAGCTGCATGACTGCCAAGGAGCCCCAGATTCAGCCTTCCCAATTGTTTAACTTCCATGCTCAGAAATGGTTCCCTTGTTGATTTTGCTGCCTGTCATTGCCGCTGTTGAGGCCCAGATAGAAATGTGGTGGGTGACCCTAACAAAGAATTGCTTAAAGAACTGATGGTGTACTAGAAACTGCCTGCTTCTTGTCTCTTCAGCGAATTTCAAGGCCTGGAGTTTTTCTCTCCCTTGCTTCAAGGTCTTCAGTTCT
>NW_015217292.1:0-1821 GCF_001447785.1 Gekko japonicus | reverse complement strand
AACTCTCCCTCCCTGTGATCAGCAATGCTGGTTTTGTAATGCCATTGATAGCAGGGAGGGAGAGTTCATGCAGCCTCCTCCTCCATGCAGCTGTCCCAGCAGACAACCAGGTGATTCTGCAGAGGCAAGATGGTGCCAGTGCACTTGCTCCCATTCTCCCTTCTGGCACATTCAGTGAACGTGTGGCGTTGGCCTGTGTTCCAGGCCTAGAGGAGTACAGATTGTGAGCGTTTCCAGGCCCTTGGCAGGGAGCTAGGGGGCAGATGCATCCTTCCTTTAATTATGTGTCACATGCCTCTACTGCCCACTTGAGCATCTGCCTTGTGTGTACACATTCACTTTCACACATTCCTCTCCCCACTGAGTAACCAAAGCCGTCCCGGCCTCCTGTTCACCAAATCAGTAATTGCAGTAACATTTGCTGCAACTTTTCACTCAGGAAACTGAATAAACATGCAAACTGCATTTCCATCTTTGCTACTGAATTGCTACAGCCACACTCTGTGAATGAGGCTAGCCCTGGTTCCAACCCCAAGATGAAGGCCAGGGTGTTTTCATGGATACAGTTGCATGAAGTCAGATCCAAATGAATGTGCAACAGGTTTCTCAAATTAAGTCATCCCCCCTTTTTGTCTCACTATTGATACACAGTGGTACAAACCTTGTGGGGACTAGCACAAAGCCGGTGTAGTACTGCACTTTAGGAATCCCCCTGCTGCATTATGTATCAGCAACATTTTGAGATCTGAGATCTGTATTTACCTGTGAAAAGAAAGATGCATCTGTATCTGTTGAATCTATTAAATAACATATACCCAATTTTTTGGAAGTCTCTCATAAGTTAGTAGAGCAGATCATGTTTAGTTCACCTGGTCAATTACAGATGCAGAGGGCCAGCCAGAGAATGCCATTATGGTTTCTCATTGAAGGTTTTTTCTCCTAGCTCAAGGACACTTATAGCAAAATCGGGATCCAACAGAAGAGATGTTTAACAAGATGTCTGTATTTAGAAAGGCATGGCAGTTTTGGCTAATATCAAGATTGCTCCTTGGAATAGCATGTTTAATTTTCAACATGGTTTTTGAACATTAATTGTTGATATTGCTAGCTTGCATAGTGATAAATGCAGACACTTGTCTTAGATTAAATCTAATGATTTTAGTTTTTGAGGGAAGCCACCAGAACTTACAGTTCTATAATTTGTGAGTCTGAGGAAGCTAAGGAACTGGCACATCACTGTTCGTTCTGTTTCCACAAATGTTCCCAAACCCCTTTTTTTCCCCCTCTGCTGTTGCAAGATTGTGGTACCTGTTCCGCATGTACTTGCTAATACCAAGTGCATTACACAGACTGTGGCCTTTTGCCAAAACAGGAAATGAATGTATTGCCAATCAGTCACTATGACTGATTTACTTGGGATCGTTGGCCATTACAAAGTTGGGAAATATACTGTAAGATGGCAATCTAGAGGACACAGAGATTAAAGCATTAAACCAGCTATAAAGCAACCAGTGTAAAACAAACTAATAATAAAACCATCTGATAATGGGCTAGGGCTATACACCATTAAACAGGATAGCCCTCATAAATACCTAACTATATTTTGGTACCTTACAGTAATTTTCTCTATTAGAAATACGATTTTTACTGTTTCAGGTTTTGTGTGACTATATGTATTTTGTTTCTATGTTTACCCGTTTGTTGTGACCCATGGCTAAAGCATAGAAAATAAACTGAAGAGAGCTACTGCTGATAGCTCTACCCAATAGATTGCTCCATTTTGGTCCCTGCCACACGGCAAGGAATAAGACGCTCGTACTG
>NW_015217291.1:0-1820 GCF_001447785.1 Gekko japonicus | reverse complement strand
GTAAGAATAAATACACTACATCATATAGTCCTTAGCAGGTTTAACTGTCATACCTATTACTGTTTTGTTCCTCTGTTTGGGCACAACTTTTCAGTAGATTATGGTCAGTAGTAGTTCCACTGAGCTTAGGCTAAAATTTCCTATAATCTTTTTGGCATTTAAAAAGTATGGTAGTATAGCTTTCATGCTCTTCTGCTTAATTGAGGGCCTAGGGAACTCAAAGTGCCTGGAATTTACCCACTATGCAATACAATAACAGAAACATTTTTTAAAAAATGCAACAAAGCAACTAGTGCAAAAGATATAGAATGTGAAATTCTTATTTGTTAGGTTTTGCTTATGGGCAAAAATGTTGATGGAACCCAGACTTCTGGTTAATCTATTTCATATTATAAGCACAACTTCCCCTATTGCTATTGGATATTGAGCAATGATCATCATATATCTAATATTCAAGTGTGGACAAGCAACTGAGTTGAAGGGGAGAGCAGAAGTTGCAGTGGGCCTGGCAGCAAAGTCCAGGAGCACCACCAGGCTCACTGCCAGTAGCAGCAATAGTGAAGGGCGTGGGAGCTGCAGTAGAGGCCATCAGCTGTAGTGAAGGGGGTGGTAGTAGCCATGGTGGAGGCCAGGAGCTGTGCAGGGCTCGGCAGCAGTAAAGGGGGAGGCTGTGGTGGAGGCTGAGAGTCATGCTGGGCTAGTGATGGAGGGGCAGAGAGCCATGGTGGGAGCTGTGGCAGGCCCGGCAGTGGCCACAGTGGGGGGGAGCTGCACCATACCTAATGGCAGTGGCAGCAATGGTGGGGTGGGGCAGGAAGCTGCAGCAGGCCCAGTGGAAAGCTAAGAGGGGGAAGGGGTCCCCTGTAGGTATCATGGATCCCTGCTTGTCTCTCTCTATTGCAGTATTTCTGCAGTAACCCCCTCCCATTTGTCTGTTTCACAGCTTTAGCCTCAAGGGTCCCCTGTCCCCCCAGAGCAGCATTAAGAGGAGTTCAGTGAGTTGCCACAAGGAAGCAGGGAACTTCCATTCCACTAACTGGTGCCTTCTGTTAGTGGGAAATTGCATCTGAATCTGGATCCAACCTGATGACTTATTTTTGAAATAATGATGTCCATGTGCATTTTCAGGAGGGTATACAGTGCTTGATTTAGTGCCAAAATAAGATGTGACTTTTTAAATGGGACATGTCCAGATTGTCTGGAACTGACTTGGTTTTCCAGTAGCCACATAGCATCTGTGTGGAACTAATTTTCAAAGCACCGCAGGGGCCTGATTCAGATGGGGACTGTGGCCCAAGGGGAGGAGAGGCTTCTCTTTTCCCTCAGTGCCATTTTCTGGAATGAAACCTCCCTGGGAGGTGTTATTTTGGAGCTACAGAATACTACACTGCAGGGAAAGTGAGTCAGGTCCAGGTTTCATTTAAAAATTCACATCTAATTAGCCATTAGTAACAATGTTACAAGGAGAGAAATGCAGAGCATCCTGTCAGGATACCATCCAGACCTGATTCTCACAGTTGTAATGCCAGGTATTCCCAGACCACCCACAGGACCCCCCAAAAAACGCATTTTAATCACTTTGTCTCAGTTGGCCTCATCAGGCATGCCTCATTTTGAGTTAGGGGATTAATGACTGCTTGTCAGTGGTCTTTCATTTCCCATATTTTACATAAATCTGTGCAGGAAATCCTAATTGCAGTGAAGAACACCAGCAGATTTACCTGCTGCATTTTTTTTAGGAAACAGTCAAGTGCTGGACAGCTGGGTAGCCAGGTAATGGCAAGTTCTTCTTTTTCCCTCCTACATGGTCAGCATGGGAA
>NW_015217290.1:0-1822 GCF_001447785.1 Gekko japonicus | reverse complement strand
CAGCAAGGATGGCAGGTTAAAAATGAAAGACAACAGCAAGTAGATGCTTCTTCCAGCCATGTCCACCCAGAAGTAGATCTTCTGGGTTGATTCCAAGATTTCCCTGTTTGTACAGTCTTTTAAGGCATATATAATAAAGATACAGGATAAAGCTGGAGACTGAAATCATAATGTTGCACCAATTGGGGCCAAGAATGCATGGTAGAATCGACACAGGCTAGCTAACTGAATGTAAAATGCATCTCTGTTCTGACAATACATCGAAGACTCAGATTTTGACCATTGTCTTCTTGCTTCCCTGCTGGCATCATCCCCAAGAAGCATGCCGACAAAGCAGCTTAACTTGTTACATTTGCACACTGACTTGAAGAGAATGACACAGGGCATACAAACAGAGTAAGCATCAAAAGAACAGATTGATTTATTGATCAGGGGAAGACTCTGCCTCCTTGACAGAGACGTGCTGTCAAATGACAAGCAGGACACACTGCTAAAAGCCCTCCAGATGCATCACCCAAGGTGGCACCTGACCTTTTACCAGTCGGGCCTCAGCAGAAGACAATCACTGAGATATTTACTTGTGGCTGCATTTCATCAGATGGGATGAGGCACGGGAGTAAGAGCTGTGGATCTAGCTCATGCTCAAAAATCTCGGATTCTTCGCCAGCTTTCAGGGATTTGAAATGATAGGAGGCCCAGGGGCAATCAAAAGCCAGCCAGAAACATGTAGCGAGCAGCAAAAAGGGGCACCGTGTAACTCCAGAAAAGCTGTGTGATTCCTTCTTTGTCTATTCCAGCTTGTAAGATCAAATCACCCCTCTTATGGTTGACTATATTGTCAGAGTGTGCCTAAGAAGAACGAGAGCAACCCAGCCTATATGATGCATCTCCTCCTTCTCAGCATCCTGGCATATTCATTGTTGTATTTCTTCAAACATGAGGTTCCTAGGAAGGTTCCCAAAAAGGTTTCTAGGAAAAAGGTATTAGCTACCCAATGGTGTTTTTATCCCTAAGCTGTAACACTGGGGATCTATTTCCAGTCTTTGTTCCTGGCAATGTTAAGCCTCAAGAAAGCTTCAGCTCACATGATTCCTTCTCCTCTCTCCTTGCACATCCCAAGCTAATTAGTTGCTTTCATTTTCATAGCAAAGCACCCCTTGGCCTTCCCTTCACACCACTAAACTATCTGCAAATGGAGATGACAAGCATTGGTTTTGTTCCCCCTTTGCAATCCTCATTGGCAGGGCAAGTGCAAAACATTGGCTTGGATCCTGCAGTAAATCTCAACTCATGGAAGACATTTCCTTCAGGATGGGCCTTCCTCACCTTCTCGCTCCCACTGCAATGACAGATGGATCTCTGCAGTCCTGTTCCTGGGGAACAGGGACCCCTCGAGAACAGCATGAGGGATGAATCAGCTGGAGAAATGTGTGGAAACTTCAGAGCATGGGTATTTTACAGTTTCACACTATCCCATTCCTTTATTGTTCTGCAGTTTTCTCTCTGCTGCATTCCATTGTTTTTTTTAAATTTCTGCTTAACTATGAGAATGTCTAAAGTTAAGTCTAAAGAGGGGTGCTCAGGCATGTAGATGGCCCCAGTGCATCACCATCACTGGTGTCTCTGCATAGGTGAGGGAGGGGCATGAATCAGGTTTGGTGGCTCTTGCAAGTGGAGTGGGATCAGGGGGTACAGATGCCATTCCTGCCCATACCTTCTCCCCTCATAGCCTTGTGCCCTGTGTAGTGTTCAGATTTTCACATAGACATTCATGAAAAAGTGATATGGCCGCATGTACCTCTGCATTCAGATCCTTTTTGTG
>NW_015217289.1:0-1823 GCF_001447785.1 Gekko japonicus | reverse complement strand
TTGCCATCATCTGGCTGGCAACCCTACACTGGGGGCAAAGAGGGAGAAAGGAAAGGAATCCCACATTTGTGTCTGTGCGGCTGTGATGCTGTGTGAACCCTTTGCATCTGTAAAACCTCCCGTTATAAAGTGGCTAAGATTTTGAACATTTTAACAAGCTGGTTTATGGGTGTCCCAGCTTTACCTAATGATCCTTGGGTTGCGTGTATCCGGGTGTGCCGAGATTTATAGTCCTAACTCTGTAAAAAACTTCAGAATGGTTTGACCCTGTAAACACAAAATTCATGCATCTCACCCTGGGACAAATGCATTCTTTTAAAAAACAGCCCATGGGCAACCTTGGACTGATGTTAGTTTATTGTCACTGCTTGATAACGTTTAATGGAAAAGATACAAGAGTGCCAAAGAATTTTAATTATTTTTGTGATAAAGTTATATGTTCGGCCTTGGAAAAAGTGAAGATAATGCCGGGATTCATTATTATTCCCACTGTGTTTAAACAGACGACGCAGAATGCAAACAAAAGCAGATGAAATTTGAAAAGTATTATCAATATTGCAGATAGCAGATGCCCTTTCCTATCAGAACAAGAATATCTTCTATAGCAACTTTATGGTTGAGTAGGTTTATTCATTTCTATTAGAAGGTTGTACGTTTCTAAAATATGTAGATGATATCTAAGAAACCAACCAACCAGTAGGGTCATTTTGCTTGTTTTCCTAAATTTATTATTTTCACTTCTGCAGGCTCCATCTGAGATGCCGTTAACATGGGAGTGAAATCTTGTTGTGTTAGAATGCTGTCTTGCATATTTGACCTTTCAGGATTTCCATCGTGGTTGTGGGAAGGAAAAGGAAAGGCGTTTTACGACCCCCCTGGTTACAATGCCTGCAGTTAAGATGGTAAGTGTGTTTTCTCTCTGTGGGTTGACAAAAGTTAAAACCAAGATATTGTTGTCAACAGCGAAGCACAATGTTAGCTGTTGCACTTCTAAATCAGGCTAAAAGGGAGAAGGAAAAACCTGATAACTTTTATATATGTGTGTGTGTGTGATCAAGATTTGATAAGCGTTTAAATAGTTCCAACATTTATTGCTAAATTTCTCCTGAATAATCAAGGGTTGGGAAAAGGCCCCTTGAAACTGCTATGCCCTGTCTTGCCATCAAACAACAGAGGGGGGTGGGGGATAGGCGAATACTGAAAAGTTTAGAAATAGTTTGTCTAGTGGCAACTACAATAGGTCTGCTGTTTTTACAGGTGTGCCCTATTGTAAAATTTGGAATTTTGTTTTGTTTTTCATGCCTATGGCTACTTCCCTGTGTCAGAGGCACATTTCATATAATAAAGAGATAACATTCTCTCTTTCAGAATTGATTTTGTGGCAGTGTCGAGTCCCTATAAAGGATGTGGAATTTTTTCAGAGTGCTTTCAAAGAACTTCTCAGCATTTATGGTTGTGTCGTGCAATGTAGAGGCGTTTGGCTTCTTAGCAGACTCCAAGAATAAAATGTACTCCATAAATGTCAAGGTTTTTGGGGTGGTTTTTTTTAAGATAGTAAAATCTTGAGCTCTAAAGAGTTCTAGCGCTGAGTCATGCTTTTCTCGGCCAACAGGAAATGGTCTGTGCTCGTTTTGTGCCATGTCATATTGAGTTTTGATAACTTAGGAGAAGATAGGATCACCAGAATGAGACTAGTCTTGCTGTTCAGGTGTAAAGTACAGTCAGGGCAATCCGTTAATTTATGTCATTGCATGTCAGGGATAGGTATACATGCCACAAAGCAAGGAACGAAAGTACATGAGAAGAACTTTATTAAATACTAG
>NW_015217288.1:0-1824 GCF_001447785.1 Gekko japonicus | reverse complement strand
AAAACCCTACAGGGTCACCATACGTTGACCATGACTTGATAGCACTTTCCACATTGTACGTTGTAAGTATGTTGCTGTTAACATGCATGTTTGTAGAACTGCAGTTATTCTCAATCCTTAATACCTTAGCAGGGTGTTTTAAATGTGGCTAATTATAGGTGATCATAAAAGATCGGCCCTTCAAGGTCAGTGCCCCTCACTTTATTAGCTGATATAAAAAGGAGAGGAGTGCAAATGCTTTTGCTTTTTTTTTTAAATTAAGAGTTACAGTCTGCCCTGCCATGGAGGCCCAAGCTGGTATTAAATCTTTATTGGGAGCTGGGGAATGGATACTGACATAAACAATATGGATCATGAACTGGTCTTAGGAAGAAGTGCAAAAATTTACTATCATGCATGCCAGCAAGTGTGCTTGCCTAAGTGTGTGTGGGGGAGGGTGCAGTGTGGGTGTCTGTATTGTGAGATAGGGTAAGAGGTGGTGGGAGTGGTGATCGCAAGCCATATGCCATGCTTCTTGACCTCTGGACTTTTCCTTTTAAAAGGAAAATTACCCTTCCAGATCTAGAACAGTGACGAATGATTTCTTCCAGAGAAACCCTTTTTCAGAGCTCATATTCCTTCCATCTTGGCAGCCGGGGATGTGCATAGACGTAATAAAATTCACTTGTCTATTAAGCCCCTATTCCAGTTAAAACCAGGATTCCAGGAAATTATTTTTAACTGTGCTTTGTAGGCAAAGGCGACCACAATTGGGAGGGGAGAAAATGTAACAAAAAAGAAAGAAAGAGGGACACAATTAGGCAGTTTACATGTTCTCCATGCAAATATAAAGATCTCATTCTCTAGGCCTGTTTCTCCTTCCTTCCTTCTTCATTCTTGCCTTGAAGCTTTCCTCTTCTCAAGACGTGTGATGTTTGGCTGTTGGGAGGTAGGGACAGGCAGAACCGAAAGCCAAGCAGAGGATGTTTTTGTGTAGAATGTTCTGTGCAGAAGGTATGTTTTTGTATAGAATGTCAAGCAATTGACGGAGCAAGTAAATAAAGAATGATGGCTCAGTCTGTTTTTCACCTGGAAGGGATTATTTGCTACTGTCTATAGGGCAAGTGGCAATCTACATCTCTGGATCAGTGAAGGTAAAAGTTGCTATATAAAATGATAACAGTTAACACAAAACACTGTCTTGCCCAGTTTTTTTAAAGATGTCTTCTAGTGCTCCTTGAGAAGTTTTGAGCTTTAGGCAAAGCTCAAGGAAAGCTGAGCAGCAACCACTGAACTTGGTGTGCCAATAATATAATTAAAAGGGCGTTCCTGTTTCATGGTAGGTCATAAAGGAGCATATGAGATGGAAGGCTGTTTTTGAGGCCTCAGATTAGTTGCTCCTACCATGGAGAATACAGGCTGTTTATCACTTGGGGATAGCATGGGTGGTCCCAGAGCTTCCACATAACAGGTTTCCCCACCTTTTCCTTGTCCCAGTCCCTCCGTGGCAGCTTGTTGCCCCCTTCCAGTGACATACCACTATAGAGTTATAGTGTCTGTCAGGGTCTTTGAATTCCCCGTTTTCATTTTAACAGTATTCTTTCTCTAGCATCTGTCATTGCAGAGAAATCAAGAGGTTTCCACAACAGAAGGGCTAGAAATTGCTTTTCTATGAAAGCTGGGAAGTCAGAGAACCTGAGAGATGGATAACGTCGTATCAGTGGCTGATTTTTTAAAAAAGCTGCCCTCCATGGTGGTGGTGGTGGGGTTGTGGATGACCTCCGTAGGTCACTAGAACAAGGGAAATGGTGCCGGTGTGACTGGAGAAGATCTGGACTTTCCAGT
>NW_015217287.1:0-1825 GCF_001447785.1 Gekko japonicus | reverse complement strand
TAAGTAGAGGCGTTTCGTCCTATTTTCCGGCAGCAAATAAAGCGGGCCCAATTAAAAACGCGCCTAACTCTCCACCTAAAATGGCGTCCGGGAATGCTGAACAACAGCCCGAAGGCATTTTAGTATCGCGCCAGGAGTTTCATGACTCCTTGATGACGCTAGAAAAAAACATGACTGAGCATATGTCTGCAACTATGGCGGAATTATTGAAACCGCTCACATCTCAACTTACTGAATTGAAGCAATCCATAACCCAAGTTGCCCACACTGCTGAGATGGCGATGGAAGCAACATTAGCCTTACAAGATGACTCCCAATATTTTTACAAGCAGGACGATTGGGTCACTGATAAAATAATATCATTAGAAAACCAACTGAAAGCTAATCATGTTAAATTCAGGGGGATCCCTGAGAACGTTGAACAGAACGCTGAATTAAAGACATTTTTGGCTAACTGGCTAGCGAAAACCCTAGCATTAGAAGACGGGGTAGCACCGTTCATTGACTTCGCCTATAGAGTTGGTCCGGTTCGCACGCGCCCTAACAACTACCCCCGGGATATTATAGCCAAATTTATGGATGCCCGCACCAAAAACAAAATACTTTCAACAGCAAGATCTAAAGGTTACTTACCATTGGAAGAGACAAAGATTTTGGTCATGCAGGATTTATCCACAGAAACGCTATCTAGACGAAATTTAATGAAGCCCATAACAGCAATCCTGAACAACGCTAAAATACGCTACAAATGGATCTCATTTTATAAGTTGCAAGTTGTTCACGACGGAGCACAATACAATGCTCCCGATTATGACTCTGGACTAAAGATGCTTCAGGATCTTCAACTCCCGTTGCCTCCGGATCCGCCTACATGAGCAACGTTCTAATCCCACGGACCGCTGGCAGTCGGCTAAGCCTCGCCGAAACCGCAAGCCGAAGCATTCTTGACTTGAAGTGAAGCCGCGATTTGCTTACATCTCTCTTTTGAACAATCGTTTAGGACAACGTACTCTAGCAGCGCAACCTACACTTTCGACGGTCACTTGAACAAAACGAATGGATACTCTTGAATTTTTCTGGGGTTGACATTTTTCTTATTTACTTTATTTTTATTTTTTCCCTGGGACACCGTACTCTAGCAGCACGACCGCATCTCACGGACGTGTATCAGCTCAAAGCAGCGAGACTACATCCTATTGGCATGTGTTAGTTTACAGGTACTGTGTTTGCCTGATTTATGATAAGCAGTATTCTTGTTTTAACGTTAAAGATAGGCATTTTACGGTCCCATGTATGTACTTTACCACATGTTCAACACTACGTCACCTTTTTTTTGAGCTTCTTCACGTTGGACACTTGTCTACTGAATTGTTCCGGTTGCACTTATACGCTCTAGCTTTCACTAAACTGTAAACTTACGTAGTTTTTTATTCTTTTCAGCATGAATATAGGGCATGTATATGACTTTAATATGTTAGCTGATATTTCATACAAATTCTTTAATTAATGTTTCCTTTATTGGCTTGGACTAACTTTAGCTTTAATTAATCATCTATAGGGGGAAAACAAGGGGACCCCCGTTATTTACTTATATTGTACTTTATTCATCAGATTTCACTATGTTTCAGTTCTTCCTAGGAAAGGAAGATGGAGCCCAAGAGTTGGCTCTAGGTTATGTTTATCTGTTGTTACCCAGTTGGTATTTTTATATGTTTTTTTAAATTATTCTTCATGAGCATCAGGTAGTTAGGACACAACTGTTTTCAATTGTTCAAACTTTATTGCGCTTTTCCAGTAAAATGGAACCTGTAGTAATCAACTATAA
>NW_015217286.1:0-1826 GCF_001447785.1 Gekko japonicus | reverse complement strand
CCACAACGGGCCTTTTTCCTAGTCTTATTATATCCATAGAAATGGTATCTCTCTCATATTTTTGACAGTAGCAGAATTTTAGATGTTTCAGAAAGCAAGCTGTAATTAATCCAAATAGTACATGGAACAATGCCTGCGATATCTTTCCTGCATTGTAGCAAGTAATTTATAGCTCAGCCCAACCTTGTATAATTATAGCTATTTTGTGGACTGCCACATCCACATCACATTTAATCAGCCATTTTGTTACTCACTTTCCCATTGCTATGTCATCCTTTTGCCGTTCCCAGTCTACTCTAGACTGAATGGTTCTGAATAATTTTGCACTGTCTGTAATTCTTTTCAGCAGCTACCATAGTTAATGTTCATTAAATGACTAGGGACCGAAAACTGACTTCCATTGATTTATTCTGAATACTGGTCAGTTTAACTTAATTTCTTCTGCTGTCTTTTAGGCATTTGCCAATAGGTGAAAGGAATTTACTAAGGTTTTGCTCATGGGGAGAATATTCCACAGCTTTTTGAAAAACCTAAGAATACTGTTCACATCAAAGGGTTTTAAGCTGAAGGTCACTAGGTTTCAATGCCACAGAATCTATCTCGGATTCAAAGCTGAGACTCAGAAAGGAGTGTGTGTCAGAGCATGTGTAGAGTGTCTTTTCTTCATCACTGAATAACGACCCAGCTCCAATATGTAGGGCTGAGGGTAGAACTTTCAGACCAGGCATATCCTTTACTTTAAATCAATTACTGGATGATCCAGTCTTCATACATACTAAAAGTTCCTGCAGCTAAATGAAGTTTGATTTTTCCTTCTCAAAACCTCCAAGCATTTTTCCTGTTGCCCATGATCACTTGTATCCTCATGTATAATGTTTTGTTCATTTCTGTCTGCTTACCTGGCATGGGATTCAAGTGCTTTCTTTGTTTTGCTTTGTTTAAATTGCACCTACATTAGTTAACTTCTTATGTAATATCTGGGTAGGGTTTTTTTTAAAGCTGAATTCCATACAATTCTATGCAAGCCTGGCTTGCATAGCTTAATGTTCTCTAAAGCCCATTTTATGGACAATTCATATTTTGGGGGAGACTATTCAGGTCTACTCAACAAAAAGAATGGCTCAGATGCGGGTACCACGCTAAAGAGCTCTTTTGTGGAGAGTCTTAGAAGCTAAGAATTCACTGAGCTTTTTATTATATCCCACTACCCTTAAGTACTTCTTTCACACCTGGGTGGTCTGAAAGGCCTATAGTGATACTTTTGCAGGCTTCCTCTAATTTATTTTTGGAGGGGGAAAAACCCTAACAACATTATTGTTGCTGATTGTGTTGATGGTCTTTAGCTAATAGCTCCTCAGATTCCTTCCTGAATTGAGTTAATATACACTTCTCCTTAACTTGCCAGAAGACTATGCTTTCTTCAGGCTTTTTTTTGTGTGCTTATTTGAATTCTTGTGCTGTTTTTAAAAGGATCGTTTCCTCTTCCTAATACATTTCTAAAATCCTACCTTTTAGCCTTGCATAAAAAAATTCTTCAAGGTAATCTTTGTGTTGCTGTGGAGGTTGGATTTCTTCCTATCCTAAAGACTGAACCACTTCCCTAAAATAGGACCTTTCATTTATTAAGTTCACTAAATAAACACCCACATTCTAACCTGCAGGTCACAAGCAGGAGTGAAACTGTATAGCATGTCAAAGGAGCCCATGAGAACATATAGACACATGGGTATATCTGAGGCAAACATTTAGAACTCCAAGTCAGTTGGGGAGGTGGTAACGTGGAATGGAGAAAAAGCAGGTTCCCCCGTCCCCATGTCAAGCCCATC
>NW_015217285.1:0-1827 GCF_001447785.1 Gekko japonicus | reverse complement strand
GCTGATTTTTACCAAGGCAGCTCATTGATTCATCCACCTGAGTATTGTCTATACTGAGCATCACCAGCAGCTTTCCAGGGTCTCGGGCAGAGAAATATCTTCCCCCCCGGCTCCTGCTACCTGAGATCTCTTATGCCCAGAGACCAAACCTAAGACTTGCTGCACGCAAAGCATATGTGTTTTGCCACTGAGCCACAGTCCTTCCCAGGGAGCTCCAAAAAGCTGGCATGAGGACCGACACAGGAACCACTCACCACGGAGAAGTCGTCAGGCCTGCAGGGCTCACCACGGTATTTGCAGGTCAGCATCATGTCCTCAAGCTGATGGCTGTTTCGATCAAAAAAGTTATACAAATTCAGAGGTTCATCGGGTATCTCAAAGGCAGGTGGGACCAGAGGGAATCCTGCTTCCAAAGGGAGATCGTCATAGCCCACAAGTGGGGAAATATATAACAAGTCACTATAGGTGAGCTGAGAAACACGAATGCGGTTGAAGTTGCAGAAAGTGACGGCAGGGAAAGTCATCTGGGAGCTCTCCTGTTCATCCAGCTGCGTTATGTGATGGTACTCCAGATAGTAGAATATTCGCCCAATCACCTGGTACAGGAAAATGGACAGCGAGAACAGGAACGCACCAGTCCAGAGCGCCTGGCGCACCCCAAAGCCACTCTCCACGAAGATGTGGCTGGCCCCATGCAAGGTGCAGCTGTTGGCAAAGGTTATCAAATCTGGAGCACCTTCTTCCTTTCCCTCCAGTTCTGCTGCATCTTCGTAGTCCACCTCCATGTCTTCCACTTCATGTCGGCTGTAGAGGAACTTGTCACCATTACTCTCAGCTGCATCCTTGACTGTGTTTCTCTCTTGGTTTGGAGTGAAGGAGATGGTGCAGAATATCTGGATGGGCATCTTGCCCCTCCAGGGCCCCGTGAGGTAGTCCTCAGCTGCCTAGTGGAGGTACTCCACAAGGACTTTTCAGTGCTGGAAATCAAAGACAGATAGCAAGGGGGGAGAACAGCAAAGAAGGGTGCCGGTGATCGCAAGAGGGCTGTGGTGGTGGTGGGGAAAGGGCAGCTTGGAAGAGAATGAGGCACAGGGGGAAGGAAGGTGAGAGAAGGAACTTGCAGGAGAAATGGGGCAGGAATGGAGAGGTCCAGCAAAGGAAGCAAGGAAGGGATGAGGAATACCAGAAGCATCCAAGAGACAGAAAAATGGGGAGAGACAGAACTGAAGGATGCAGAAGAGGAAGTGACAGGACAAGCTGCCAGCTGGCCACACCCAGGCAGCTCCTGGGCCCCTGAAGCTTCTCCAGATCCAGCATCCAGAATCCAATGTCTCCCTGCCTCCAAAAGCTTCAGTTTTCCAAAGTTGGGAGTTTTCACCGAGCAGCTGTTCCCTTGCCAGTGCAGCCTGATGGCTGGTGTGTGTTCGCAAACAGCCTTTGGCAGCACAGAAAGCAGACCCAGACGCCTAGGACAGGGCCTGCTTAATAATTCATCAGCTTCCTTGGTATCTGTGTTGGGGTTGGGAGCTACCGAGGGAAGGACGAGCATCTCTCCTCCCCCTCCCTCCTGACCAATGCCTCCAAAAGCCTGGCCAGTGGCCGGTGCCAGATCATTTCCTGCTCCCAGCATGCTGCTGCCAGTTCCAGCCCTTCGCAGCTGTTCCTTATGTGTGTTTGTGTCTAGAACAGGAAGATGCAGGATCCTCAGCCTCTAAACAAATCAGTCTTTGGGTTGAAAGCAGGCAGCATATAGATCTTGCACACCCAGGTTCGTGCAGTGAAATCCTATAGGAAGTGACTCCAGACTAAGCCCACTGAAATCATTCA
>NW_015217284.1:0-1830 GCF_001447785.1 Gekko japonicus | reverse complement strand
TTGTGAGGGCAGAAAGTTGGGATATAAACACTGTAATACAAATAAAAATAAATATTAGTTGTGCTCCCACAACTACCACACCCATGGGTGCAGGTCCAAAGAAACAAAAGAAAGTAGGGATTAATAATATAATGCACTTCCATGTAGCATCATCACTGTTCCTGTGCCACCACTGCAAATTGGAATGGAACCATCAGAAAAAAGACAGGCCTTTTCTGAACTTTTACCAACAAAGTTATAAATACTGAGCCAATTCTGAATCAAGGCAAAAGGATCTCACCCATCCCTATTTAATGATGGAAACTGATAAGAAGTAAGAAAAGTTAAACATTAATATATGTACAACCAACTCACTGCCTGAAAACAGATCGGCAGTTTAGACTGTTTATCTCCAAGAAAAGCAATAATGATACCGCACAGCAACTTTAAAGGTTTCCTCTTTCTTTCCAGTTAAAACTTATTGAATAGTCAAAAACTGTAAATTGTCACTGTGAACAAGAAGCAGAAGGATCAGCAGTATAGACTCTTGCTGCTTTAAACAAACTGTTATTGTGAATCTGGCCCAAGGTCACATCACTGAGAACATGACAATATCTTGCATTACTCAGCTCCTATTTCTAGAGTCAGATCTGACATCAGAGAAATCCATAACTATTGGCACACAGATTGAATGAGTGTCAACAGAATTGTAAGTAATGATCTTGGTTGCAGCAGGCACAGTTCGTTTTTGATCTGTCAGAGAAAAAGGGTTGGATCCAGTGAGGCACAGATTGCCACAGATTTTTCCCATGCACCCTTCCCGCAGCAGTCATTTTCAGCTGCAGGAAAGGTTGTAGGACCCACTAGAGTTCTAGAGTTACAGGACCCACTAGGACAAATAGTCATGACTGTTGGTAGGCTGCAGAGGGAAGATGGAAGGGGATAAAATCGTCCTTCCTGCTTCTTTTGTCAGCACAGCTCTGCCACTTCCCACCTACACACCACAGCCTCCTGGCCTGCATTGCTGTTAGTCCAAGCAGGTCCTGTGATCCTAGGAAAGCACTGCTGGGGGAAGGGGAACATGAGCATCAGTGGACTGCTAGATTCAACCCTAAACTGGAGACACTTTAAAAAAAAATACAGAATGTACTTTTTCACCATTGCAGGAGGCTCTCTTGATTTTTGCATAAGGATTCTTATCCTTTTCAATGTCCATAGCTATACTGAGGTGTTCTGATTTTTTTAAAAAGGCCTGGTTATGTGAAGACTATTCTGCATTACTTTCATCATTGCAATGAAGTACTGCACTTAAGAGAGCTGTATCTTTCCCTGCCAGACTTTAACAGTTCTCCCACTAAGAAGATTCAAGTTAACATAATGAGGCTCTGTTTATCACCCAAGATAAACATTCATGTGCTTTATTATTAACACAGAAAGGATGACAAATGAGAGACTCCCCTCACAGGGGTAAAAAGTGAATTCTTAATGTGGCATTCTAGCCCGGTCACTCAGTGCTAGCTTATTTTTTCTTCTGCAGCATTAAAGGTGGCGAGTTGCCTCACTCATGGACCCTGAAGAGAAGAAATTTTAATTGATAATGGGATGATATTCCTCTCAGACATCAATATGAAGTCATCAGGACCCATCTTTTGATGAGCACACTTAGCTTGCTGTTATTCTCTGTCTCTCTTTCTCTTCAGCACTTCTATAGTTTATTTATTTAGGACACTTTTATCTTGCCTTCCCCCAAAGGAGTTGATGGCAGCACAAATGGTTCTCTCCTCCATTTTATCCTTACAAAAGCCTTGTGATGTAGGTTAGGATGAAACAGAAAGACTGGCCAGAGTCACC
>NW_015217283.1:0-1827 GCF_001447785.1 Gekko japonicus | reverse complement strand
CTCTGCCTCAGTTTGCCTTGTAGCAAAGTTCCAGATGATAACTGCAAAAAATTATGCTTAACCCCCAAGGAGCAGAGTAACCAGTTTTCCTTAATCAAGCATTCCATTAAGCAAACTCAATGACAAGCAAAGGAAACAGAAGATGGTGCTGTTGTTGGGATCCCACAGAGAGGCAAGAGTTGCACAGTAAATATAAGAAAATTCAGTTTGCAACTCTAATTTCAGACTGCAGGGGAAATCCTTAACAAATCCACCTGTAACTAAGTCAGCTAGTTTTAGATGGATTCCCCCTGTCTCAGCATGCATAGGAAATGACTTTTTGAAAGTACTTTCTGTTTGTTTACTTTGGAGAGTAGGCAGATCCCTTTTAGATTCTCTCTGTACCACCTTCCTCAAAACCTCTGTGAGGTCCTGAAACTCAGCCAGGCTGTGGAGCATTATGAATAGGGCCTAGGCCTACAGGGAGGTCGGTTTCCCCCATATACACACACTTCCCTCCACCCAGCATTTCTGGTCTCCTGCTCCCACTCAGAGCGATCACTGATATAGAACACAGCTGTAAAATTTGGCTTCTGCATATGTGCATTCAGAGACTGAGAACTGGCTAAACTGTAGCACACAGGCGGTCGTACTTGAGTGAAAATCTGTTCCTCCAGAGACAGAAGTGGAATCCCCGTGAGACAGCAGAAGGGGTCTCGGCTGCCACTTCTGTCTTGAAATAACCCACCTGCCATTGTGGCCTTGGTAGGGCCTACCACACATAATGGTGAACCCTCCGGGCAGGGGCTTGGATCCAGACTAGTCTTTCCACAGGCGCCAAGTATTTCCATCTGGGACCATGACTTTTCCACCTCCTATGACAACTCAAATGCTCCTGGAAATCATGTGTCTGGGCCCCACTTTGCCTCTTCAGCTTTCAAAAGGCTCTTGGTCAGCACACACAGCAGATCCTGAAATCTTAGCACAAGGGTTGTAAAACAAGGGAGTCAGCCCATCACTGAGCTCTGGCCGAAGGTGGGAACTATCCCAAGATCAGCATGGCCATCCAAGAAGTCTCATGAACAGTTAAAATAGGCCAGAGCTGAACCTGTGGTGAAGTTTGGCACTTAACAAAGCTTTCCAGGCCCTTCACTGTCTCTGCTTTTGTCCTTTGTGTATATTGAGGGAAGTTTTATTAGAAGGAGGGGAAAGGGACTTTTCCAAAGAAGTGACAAACTGGAAGGAGCAGCCTAGTTTTTGTCCAGTTCAAGATAGCAGGCTGTCCTGACCCAGCATCCACATAGTGGCTTCAACATGCATGCTGCAGTCACAGAACCAAGAAAAAGTGCAGGTGTGTGTGCATTTTTATTTTACAGAAAATGTTGTATGCAGCAATAAAAATGTTTTGACAAAAATGCTTGAGTATGTATGTATGTTGAATTACTTTATTTTGAGTTATTGCTGGTACACTCTCTCTTATCTTTTGATACTATTGTCATCAGGGAGTATGGACTGCCTTAGCATCAAGCTACATGTAACATTGGCGTTCTGTAACTGGAGCTGTAGACATGTAATTTGTACCTTAAAAGCTACCACAGTGAGGGGGAAGAAACATGGACCTCGGCTATGGCATGGATGAAGGGTGATTTAACTTTTCCCCATTTATTCTTCATTCAATCAGAAATGGGCCCCCAACACTGCTTTAATCCTTGGTAGTGGAAAAGACAAATACCCTTATATGCCAGTCTTTCTTTTTCCTATTAAGGCTATAAAAGCAGCCTCAAGAATGGGAAATTTTGATCAGGGAATTGGCATATGCGTGACCCGAAAGTACTGGCTTTCTCTATA
>NW_015217282.1:0-1833 GCF_001447785.1 Gekko japonicus | reverse complement strand
GGTGCTTCTACTTTTGTCTGATCCTCACTGCAATCCTGCAAGGAATGTTAGGCTGGCCCAGGGTCGCTCAGTGGTGCTGGGGTTTCAGTCCTGGTCTCTTCAGTGTCATGACATGCTGGTAGGCCTTTAGTTTGGTTCCCCTACAGGAGACAAGTTGAGAGATGGGAGGTCTTGAGTTGATGACAGAGATGTGTGGCAGCTACCTTCTGTGTGGGCTCTGCGTTTGTGTGAGTACTTGACTCTTGAGCACTTGAGTTGTCTGGAAGTCATCTTTAAAAACAGAACAGTGTACTGCAAAAGGAACTGAAACCCACACGCATTGTGTTTACCTTTTCACCAAGCTCTTCCTGTTTCATTTTTAAATTGACCCTCCTCCTCCTCCATCTGTGAATTTGGGAGGTTGTTTTGCCAGCACTGTGATTAACTGGGAAGGGGGGGGGGAAAGAGAAGGGCCTAATGAACAGTCCACATAGCAAGTCATTAAATTCATAGAACCGATGACTCTGCTCCTTAGAAGACCAGGGGCAGCTGCCTTAACATGTATTGGCAACACAGCCAGAGGTTGCCTGAAGTCTACCGGGATAACAGAAGGAAATTGGGAATTGCTTTTTGAGTCTCAGGCTAGTGAAATAATGTGTCTTTGCATTTTTTCAAGTAGCGGAACTTTTGCTGTGTGTATCTATTTGCGATTTAACTGCCTAACAGTGACTGGGATTAGGGAACCTTAACAAGCTAGAAAATGAAACTGTTAGTTCATAAGAGGTCTGTAGTCAGACCTTAAGGTTTGGAGCCCTCTTTGCCTCTAGTGCCCAGTCCTGTTGCATAGGATGAGAAAGTTATGCCACTGTTGCCCTGCTTCGTGCAGCGTGGTAGTGTTACTCCAGTGCAGTGCCATGCTGCAAGCGTCAAGTTCCAGTAGTAAAGCATACCAGAGGGCCACCATTAGAAACAAAAGTTACGGCTACAGCACCAGCAGCCATTCCCCCACTGTTTCAGTGCACCAGTCGCCAAAACACCCCCATGTTATCTGTACGTACCTTGGAGGCATCAGCCAGCACGTGGGAATGGCAAGAATGCCTTGAGGGCACTGAAGAACCCACCCCTCCCACGTGGACGACCCAAGTGGCCTGCCAGGAAGAGCCCAGGGCACCGCCTTCCCTAGTGCCAGCCTGTGGTAACCTAGCTGGCACCTGTAGCTGCTAGCTCCAGAGTTCTCGTCAGGGTCTGAGCTCCTTAGCAGCCCAGTCACACCCAGCAAACAGCCCTTTGGACAAAGGGAAAAACCCAGGCCCAGGCAGGGAAGGAAGGGGGTTCCCACTCCCATCAGGACAGCCAGCCAGCTTCATTGCCTGGCGATTACACGATCTGCCTCAGATGCTTGTTAGAGGTGGTTCTGCAGGGCTGGTTCTGGATGCCCCTTCTCTGGGTTCTGTCTTGTAGTTCACTGTCTCTGGGCACCGTTCTGGCCTTGCCAGTCCCAAAAATGCTTGAATGGAAATCCTTCAGCTGTGAGTTCCTATCCCAGGAACTGAAGTAAACCCAGTGGTAACTAACTGCTGGGCTACAGGCGAAGGGATTGTATGTTTTGCTCGAGGTGATTGTTGGAAGCATGTAGGTAAGTGTAGCAGTCCATTTGCCTTTCAGCACAGGGCTGAATTGTAATTCATCAAGAAGAACTTTGATGATCATCTCCCACGCTGAATGATGTGCCTTGCAACTGGGTTTTACTCTGTGAAACAGTAGCATCTGCTTGCAGACAATTGCTAAAGTTCACCAAAAGTGGATTGAAAGTGCATCATCAGCGAGTGTGAAAGTGGCTTCCCAGATTGGGGG
>NW_015217281.1:0-1830 GCF_001447785.1 Gekko japonicus | reverse complement strand
GCACTTAACCGCTACACCAAACTGGCCAAAGATGGGGAAATTGATCTTCTGAAGTTCCTAGAAGCTTCTAATATCTTAAGGTGAAAGCTTTGGGACACCATCCTCCGTGACTCAGTTGTTTATCCCCATGCAATTCTTTTTAGGCTCCTAGCTTGTAACTGATAATAGAGAAGAATAAAAAAAGTCTTTCAATCCTACACAGACTCTTCAAGAGTTGCCAAAAAAAACACCTGTGTATTAGAATTCAAATGGCATCAGTTCCTTCTTTTTCTAAAAAGACATGAAATAGCATAATTGGCTTGTAATAAGAACAATATCTTCAGAATAGGGCAAACCATAATGAGCGGTCGCTCATGCCAGAGGATGTTGGGAAGCCCCCTGCCCTGAGTTGTGGGTCTTACAGAATGCTTGCAAAGCAGAATCATTTAGATGTGTGTTTCTCCGGTTGCCTAATCATTCTGGCATATGTGGTTTTTATGAATGGGCCCTTGCCTGTTTATTATTTTTAATTTTAGTCTTGTGGCTTTTCATTGTTGTGGTTTTAAACTGCACTAACGTCTTTGGTGGTTTTAAACTACTTTGAGGTCTTTGGAGAAGGGCAGGCTAAAAGTACTGTTAAATATTGAGTAAATGTGTATATTGCATAAGATTGGGGGGGGGACTGAAGGGTATGAATCTAAATAGCTAAACATCTAATCTCATGGAAATTACCCAATTCAGCATATGATGACAACTCCCCTTTCGTTCAGAAGATCAAAGTGTTTGAAAAGTTTTTCACGTCTCGGATAGACCTTTATGATAAGGTAAGGCATTATGACATCAACCCTTGTCTGCAACACGTGCTAAGATCTTCAAGTAAGGCCTTGCTAGGTTGATAGAAGTAAAATGGCTTTCCCCATGGAAGGGCTTCTTCTCTGAAATCCTCTTCTAGAGCGGCTGAGTAGACCAGTTGTTTGCAGGGGTTGTTAGGAGGGTTGCGAAGCCTTGTTCTGCTAGGTCTTTTGGGTTTGGGTGGTAGCTTTATTTTCAATCCTTGCTACTGACTGTATTTTCATTGTTTCCTGTTGCGACTGTATTCCTAGTGGCTTTTATATCGCCGATCTATCTGTTTATTGTATTCATGATTTTATGCTGTGGAGAACTTTGTGAGCCTCGTTGTACGGAAAGCTCTTCTATCAGGACTCTATTCCAAGCTTCAGTTTTGGGACTAGGAGAGATCTGGCCATCTAAGAGCTCTCCCTTGTTCTCCCTGGATCTCCTTGTGCCAAACCACACCCACTTCATCTGTTAGCCTTTGCACAGCTTATTGTGCCACACTCTGATAACAATATGGCACAATGAGAAAACAGGAACGCAGCCTGATGACGCCATTCAGTAGGCTCCAGTGACTTAGCCAAGCTGTATAATCTCACCCCGCCTTTGAACGGCCCTATGAGAAAATTATCAGTGATATTGGCAAAACACTTGATGTAAACTTTGCTGAATATTGTGACAAATCCAGTTCTCCGTGCTTGTTTTTATAGGATGAAATAGAAAGTAAGGGAAGCATTCTTGTGGATTTTAAGGAGCTGATAAATGCTGAAGAAGTGGTTGAATCAATACCCGATATTTCCACCGAATTTAGGGACATGCCGCAGAAAATACTGGACTGCATGGGCTTGGCAATCCATCAGGTAAGCACCTTCAATAGGTATAGAACAATACAGTTTTGAGTATGAAACATTCAGGCTAGGAGACATGGGGGAGAATGTAGTTTACGATTGTTAAACGAAGCATGGCTGCAAGGGGAAAACTTTATTTAAACTGTTTAAACATTGACCAGTGCTTGGA
>NW_015217280.1:0-1835 GCF_001447785.1 Gekko japonicus | reverse complement strand
CTATTACATATAAAACATATGGTTGTCACTTTATATTTTTTCACAATTCTGGGATATTTCCTTTTCTTCCCGACGTGACTTGCTTCGGGATCTCTTATCCCCCTTTTATTTTATTAAGGCTAGATGTCTAAACAAGAAACTTTCAGTTTTCAATTGTTCTATGCTGGATATTTGTGAATTATGACTTCGGGAACTGGGGAGCTTCACCTGTGGCGGTGTGCAGGCTAAATTCGGCTTGCTATTTATTTAGTGTATTTATCTGTTCAGTAAACTTTGAGTTTGTCAGGGATTCCCACTGAAAAGCCTCATGATATCATGAGTATAATTGTCTCTTTATTGCCACAGACATCTGTTATTGCTTTCCAACAAAGGTAAGTATAGTTTTCCTTTCCCCCCCCAAGGCAATGAAATGAAGCATCCATTTCTTCTGCTTTTTAATTAAATGTACAGGCAAAGCTGAAGCAAACTGGAACTGGTAGGTGGGCTCGGGCCAACTTGGGAAACAATGATAAACAAATATGTGCTTTTGCTTAAAAAATACACACAAAGATTCTCTCTCATTAGGCTGTACAGTGTTAATTTTTTAAAAACCAAAGTGTCCCTTACCCTATATTTTTATGCTCAGTTTCTGGAACAATGTAGGGTGTTCTTTTCCAGTTTATGTACAGGGAAGGGTGTCCTCATACCATAAGAGATTTGTCATGTATTTAGGGTTGCCAGCCCCCAGGTGGGAGTGGATGTCCCCTGATTTGATGGGCTCCAATCCGCCGTCGGCCAGCTGGCCGGTGGGGGAAGCCCCGCCCCAACACCCAACATCCGGCACAACATCCCCAGCATGATGACATCACTTCTGTGTGATGTCATCACACGGGGACATCACATGTGGCGATGTCACCCCACCCCTGCACTCCCAGAGAGCTCCCTTCCCCCTGCCGGGGAGCAAAGAGGACCTGGCAACCATACAGGTATTTCCATGTGGCCTTGCTTGTGGACCACTTGATAGCACCTGAATTTTGCCTATTGGCCTAATCCAGCATGACTTCTCTTATTTTCTTATTGCTTTAACTGGGGGGGGGGACTTTTGGCCACACAGATTCCTCCTCCTCCTGTCTTTCAGTTCAGTACGACAAGAGCTCTGGTTAACACTTCCATCTCAGTTGTCCGCCCACCTATGCCTTTGTAGTTGGCTCCATAACTGTGTATGATTCCGTTGTAGAGATTCAGGACGACTTGCCCGATTGCTATGACAACAAGAGGAGGCATCGCCATTGCCTGCCTGCCTCTCTCTTTATCTTCTCGGTCCTGCTCTTTCTACAAGGAGCTCAAGACGGTATAAATGGTTCTCCCTAATTTCATACTCATAACCACCCTATGAGGTAGGTTAGGCTGACAGAGAGGGACTGACCAAAGTCCACCCAGTGAGTTCCACAGCAGAGCAGGGATTTGAACTCTTGTCTTCCCGATGCTATTCCCACATTCTAATTTCTAAACCACACTGGCTTTGACAATTATAGGTCCATTCCATACCAACTCCGTTCTCATCGTGGCCATTCCTTAGTGAGACAACTGAATCGTTTTTGACAGGCTTCATTTATATTTTTAAAAAATGAATAATCCAGAGACTTCCTGCTGCCTGCCAGTCATTTCTGGCAGTGTGGCAGCTCTCTTGCATGACTGAAGAGAGCTCTGGGGTATGAGCAGCCATGATTCTGGGTTCAATCCCCTGCTTTGCCATGAAGTTCACTGGGTGACCTTCGGTCAGTCGCCCTCAGCTTAACCTTCCTCACAGGCTTATTGTAAGGATGGAATAGGGCTCAAGTGGTTAAGACGCTGAA
>NW_015217279.1:0-1833 GCF_001447785.1 Gekko japonicus | reverse complement strand
TGCATGTTAAACAATAAAATAAAACCTTGCATCTATTAGACCATGGAGTAACACATCTTGTAATACATGCTCGTAACACATGCTCTTCCTTCCCACTACCTTGGGCACCCTATTCTTACTGCTGTCTCCTCAGACCTAGTTCTAAATCACTATACCACACTGGCTCTTCCCATTTGTGCAACGTCTTATACACAGTGGACAGAATTGCACAAGGCTACAGCTGATCCAGTATGGCAATCAGACGTTTGAAAATGTAATTCTATGAAGTGCAGTAAAATTATATACCATATTATATATCACCTGCATGGATGTGACCATAGTGGTTAAGCTTTGGGGGGTTTTACTATTAAATGTAATGATTAGGAAAAAGTCTTTTTTTATCAAAATCTAGAAGCTAGAAATGGAACATTATTGCCCAGAAGGTTTAATAAAGCATTTTAATTATGCAAACTCTTACTCTTTTTTTTTTCAGAAAAAGCAGATATGTCAACAGTATGGTGTTATGTGGTTGTGAGAAAGTTTATATAGACAGTTTTTAAGTTGTTAAATAGACTGGAAAATGGAGTAACTGTCTGCATTGGAGCTTGGTTTTTAATAGCATAATTGTGCAGCTTGGTGCTCATTAGCATAATCACTAGTTGATGTATAATTTTCATAATGGGTGAGAGACGGCTAAACATTTTTCACATCTGTTTTGAAAGATGCTCATAAGAGGTTCAACTGACTGTGAAAACACTGCTTTTTTAAGGATACCAAGCGTTTCTGTTTTAACCATACCAATTCAGCAGTCTGGCAGTTTACAGTTCCTGTTGTTTATAAAAAAGAATGTCTGTTTTCGGGGGGTGGTAGTCATACTCTTAGAACAACTGTTAATAGCAACATCCTTTATGTTTGAAGTTCAAAGAATATTTTTAGAAGTTAATCTACTTTGAGGGTGTGACATAATAGTTAACTATTTAACATTTTGTGATGAAAAACAGGCAGCTGAGCATGAAGTAGTTTGTAGATCAGGAGTGTATAAGCGTAGTCTCTATTGTAACTGAGAAGAGTAAACAGTCCAAATATGTAGATTCAGATTCCCCATCTCCCACCCATGGTAGTTCATACCTTCCCTCCAATACTATTGGTCCTCTCTGGCAAGCTACAGTGGTTGTCCTTTATTTGTACATACATTTGAATTCCTACAAAAAAACTAAAAAGCTATTCCATTAAGATGCTTCATGTGCTCCCACTCAGCAAGCTGTAGCAGTGATTATTCACCAACTAAAAGCCAGATGTTACATTTCTATTAATCAAATATAGATTTTTTTTCATTTGTTTGATACAGTGAAGAAAGTCTAAAGGAGGTTTTCATTTTTTTACTAAGGCAGGCCTCCAGCCTTCTCAGAGATTCTGATCCTGGAGACCATGAAAACTACCAGAACCCAAAGTGTGCACAATTAGAGGAGCACTAAAAAGCCAAACAGGATTTCAGTGGGGCACCACACCTCTCTCCATTCCCCAAACAGTCTATTTCTTTTCCAGCAAAAAAGAGATGTGTACATTTGTATTCCTTTTTTAAAAAAACAGGAAAGGTCTTTTTCTTTTCAAATAAACGGGAAACATTAGGATACACACTAGCATATGACTTAACAAGTCCGGACCTTTAATGCACATAAAAACTCATGTACACAGCCTACCTAGAACACACAAATATGCACAAAGGGAAAGATGCAGCAATAGCATACTGTCAGTGTATATATACTATTCCTCAAATTCTTTCTACAGATTCTCCATGTCAAGTACACAGAAGAGAACAGAGGGTGAAGCCTGCAAAAGAATTATAAAATACAG
>NW_015217278.1:0-1833 GCF_001447785.1 Gekko japonicus | reverse complement strand
GGAGGAGCGTGCCTGCAATTAATGTGCCAAAACCGGAAGTCGGAACATACACGTCTTCTGAGAGCAGTCATCATTTCCTACAGGAGCAATATGAGCCAATTGTATTGGGAATGTTATTAAAAGACTTACTCCTAGAAAAATGTCCTTAAGACTGTAACCTACATCATTTTAAGTATTTAAACTGATATCAAAGTCAGCTTTATATAGGGAACTTTCTGACAATCCATGCATGGAATAAGGATCTGATATAAAAACCTGAATTAATGATAGCCTTCATTCAAATGGAGTAAAACTACCATTGTTTGTTTCAGATTTACATATCAGACCCTTATTTCATGCATGAAGAGCACATGTGGCCATCAATATAACCCAGAGTTTCAATTATAGCAATGAACACCTATAAGCATGAAAAGTTACCATTTCCAAGAGAGCAAAAGCTACCTTTTCCAATGAAGATGGTTGCTATTTTCAAGGCCTATAAGCAACTATTTTCCCAGTTCTGTTTGAATTCCAGTGGATTCAGCAATTGTGTCCAGATGTTTTCAGTTTCAGAGTTCATGAAAACTGACACAGTATCTTATGTGACATTTTACTAACATAATCCTATCCTAAACACTTCCATAGGTATGAAAAAGTCTTAGAATTAGGCCATGGAAAACTTACATAATTGGAACATAACAAAATGATTCACTACTGCTTCAACAGAAAATACTTATTCAGTTAAAGAGATGCATTTCCCGGCCTTTCCTGTTTCATAAACTGAAAACTGATGGTTGCCTCTGGCACAAAATCAACTGCCATGTTTTTGTTTGTTTTTAATCCCCATGTAAATCATTTAGTTTATTTGTTAGAGTCACTAATACCCCTCTCTCACTGTCAGATCAATATTTGGCAGTATTTAGTGTTCTAAATACATAAGCTGTTAATGCAAAAATGACATGTTTGTTCCCTGCTGAGCCCCCAAAGGCCTATAAATATGCCTTATAATCAGTCTCTTGTGATGAGAAATGTGTGAGGTGGAGCTGATGATCCTGCAGGACAGGTGCTTTTCTCATTTTAGTTTCAAGCACAGATGTATCCCCCTCCCCTATTGGTATTTCATTACCTATTGGCAGCAGTGAGAAGCTTTCCGTTTGCTTTGTAATTAGATGATAGAAGTTGACTTGCTAGGGGAAAAAGTATCTCTTCAGATCAGAGAGCATTTCCTTTTATAAAGCAGATGTTGGAATGCTGGAAAATTTGTAGCTCAGCAGAAGGGACTTCTGTTTTCTCAGAGAAGCTATTGCTTCTCTAGCATTTCTCAAAGTTATTGCCAATTCATTTTCCTTGGTGTTCCATTAGCATCCAAATTTAAGCTTCACTGTGCTATTCACTACAGGATCTGCATGTTATATTCAGCCAACAATTCTAACTGAGTCCAGCTACATAATGAAGGAAAATGTGATGGCTGCTCTCAATTAAGATGACAAGAGTTTGTGTGTAAGACACAGTCCTTAAGAAAGTTTGTTGATTCCAACAAGATATTGTGAGTGGACACTTTAAAGAAGCCTGGAAGCATTTATTGTTTTAATGTAAACCATCAAACACAACTTTTGCCAGGAAAACATGAACAAAGTGATTCTCACCAGTACAATGAGTGGCTAGTAAGAAGTAGGATAGGGTCAAACCTAAGGCTTTTCTACATGGGTTTTTTCGTTCTGACCCCATATTGCTTTAGCTTATCCCCTGATTTCTGCACACATTTTTGGTGCCTTTAGGTTTCACTTGGTTTCCCCTCCTCCCAGATTTTTTCCATTTATTTCAAGATGACTTTTACCCCAATCTTTTTCTGGA
>NW_015217277.1:0-1836 GCF_001447785.1 Gekko japonicus | reverse complement strand
GGGGGGGGAAAGGAAGTGTTTTGTTTAATCATGGCAAGATATTCACATCTTCAGTTGCCTTTAATGCCAAATATGAGATTTAAAACAAATGAGGGGGGTAGAAGCTGATGAAGGAAATCTGTACCCAATCCCAGAGATGGAAGGAAACCAACCAGAACAGGGCTCCTGGCCTTTATTTCTGGCAAAGTTCTTTAACAGTTGCATGGAATGTAAGGCTTTTCTCATCACTGGCTGGAGAAATGGCATAGTGGGGAGAGACTTAAATCTCTTCCCTGGGCCTGCCTGTGGCCCCAGTTCAAATGAGGCTTCTTTTTATGTCCAGGGTATGCTTTGGGAATCAGATCATGAATTCCCAGCATCATGTATTTTAGCCCTGTATCTCTACATTTAAGAAAAGATTAATCTAATTTCTGTATACATACAAGACCTTGGTACCAACATGCCTGACAACGATAATACTAGGAATGGAAAAGAATGAATAAGGGATGCTGGTTGTTGTTTTTTTGATTCAAGCATGCAATCTGGCATGTTCCCTCACATTTTGGATTGGTTGCAATGCCAGGGAATCATCACCTATACTGAGCATAACCATTTTGCCTAAATAGCCAGCCACCTGTGCATCTTCACAATCAGTGGGGCTGTTTTCCAGTTTACTGGACACTCCAGGCTGGTACAAGCATGTTTTTAACCACTTGACCAAAGCAGCCTTCTTAGTAGCAGTCTGTGAGAGCAGAAGTGGGCCTGGCAGCTTTGCTTGCAGCCAGACGAACTAATGATGGGGGGAGAGTACAAGTATGTTGACTTTAAATTCAGAATAAATTGAGTAAGAGGTATGGTCTGGATAAAGGGCAATAGTTCAAATACTAACAAATTGTTAGGGCCTGGCTTAGAAGGAAGGTGTGGCTGATGTCATAAATCCCTTGCACTTTCTAGCATGTGATGGATTCATTTTGTGCAAGATCATGTATACTGGGTCTGATGGAAACCTTTGTGGTGCTATAAGTTCTGGAAAGTTTCAGTACAAGGAGGAAATAAATACAAGTGTGACCATTTATCAAAGGACATAGCTCAGTCTGCATTAGAATATATGAAACAGGGACTGACCTTTAAAAAAAATATGTGTCACAAAGAAATGCTTGCCTACCATGGAGCCCTGAAGTGTGGCCTACAATGAATGGAAGGTGAGTTTTAGTTATTTGATCCAAAAAGCTAGACTGAAACCTACAGACCGCCTTCAAATGAGCCAGCTATAAAAACAAACAAGATACCTGTGGCATCATTAATGCTTTTGTGGATTAGTCTTCACTTTGTTGGTTGCATTAAGTGTTATCCTAAACTGAAAGATTTTTACATGTGTCATAGATACATACATATACGGAGAGAAAAGATTGTGGGAATGAAATGATACCTTATTGTCTGGACCGGAGCAGTAAAAGGTGGTTGGACAGGATGCTGGAGAGATCAGATACGATCCATGCACACACACCGAGTTGTTTTAAGGCATGTTAGTCAACACAGCATAGACTTTTTGCTTGAAAGTCAGTGAAATAAGTTTGTATGCTCTGGATGACAAAGTAAGGTTCACAGTCTGGAAACTCTATCTTTGCCACTAGTTTTAGGTTTGATAGCAAAAATATCTGTAACCTGTCTAGTTCAGGCCTGCACCAAGGCAAAATGCAGCTCACCACCCATGCATTGAGGCTCCCCCAGGTTCTTGACACAGCCCCTCTCCTGGTTCTTAGGAAGTCCCAAGAAGGGGAAAAAACCTGTAGCCTCTGGTGGGCCACCATCAGGTCTGGTTTACATCTAAATAAGCCCATACCATTGGGGGGGGGG
>NW_015217276.1:0-1842 GCF_001447785.1 Gekko japonicus | reverse complement strand
CTCTCACCATCCTGGTTGCCCTCTTCTCTGCTGCAGTTTCCTCTTGTAGGCTGGACCGCATGTACAAGGTTCAAGACTCGGGAATTGAATGTCTTTCCACACATCCAAAACCAAATTGTATGGTCGTGACATCCTTGTCCAATAGATTACCGTCTATCGAGGACCCACTCCAGCAGACAAATAAAGTAAAACACTGGATTCCTTCGGCCGCCATTTCTTTTCAGCTGGTGCATTGGGTGTTAAAGTTACCAATTTATTTGGCCCGTATGGGCAGATACCAGTATGCCCTGCAAGAGCAGCTCAGCAATGCCGTTGCCTCATTGCCAGAAGACAAACACTTATCAGTTAGGAAGACCCAGGAGGAAGGCTTACTCATGGCCAAGTAGTTAATCAACTCTTCCAAGCATGCCCTTCTTGTCACCCCGTCTTCCCTGGTGCTACATCAGAAGGTAGATGCTCTCCTAACAAAAGATGCCATTGAGAGAATACCGCCACAATCATGCAATCTTGGGTTCTATTCCCAATATTTTGTGGTACTCAAGAAGGATAGGGGCATCAGACCAATGATGGACTTTAGAGCTCTCAACACTTTCATCGTGTATCACAAATTTTGGATAGTCTCTCTACAAAACATCCTTCTGTTGCTGAAGAAGGGCATCTGGATGGCTACCTTGGACCTTCAAGATGCCTACTTTCATTTAAGGATTCTCTGCCAACACCGGCAGTACCTGCACTTTGCTACTGGGGAGGACCACTTCCAATACAAGGTTCTCCCCTTTGGCTTCTCTACTGCCCCCAGGGTGTTTACCAAGACTATGGTGGTGGTTACAGCTCACCTTCGTCTACTGGGGGTTTCTGTCTTCCCCTATATCGACGACTGGCTTCTGGTGGCAAATTCAGAGGATCTCCTCCTCAAGAACATTCAAATCACACTGTCCCTGCTGCAGACTTTGGGTCTTTGCATCAATCACAAGAAGTCCTGACTCATCCCAAACCAAAGAGAGCAGTTTATAGGCACTATTCTGGATTCCGTGGCTTGCAGAGCCTATCTTCCAAACGACAGGGTGGATGCCCTCCTCAGTCTCATTCGTCAAGTAAAGTCTATTTGTTGGGTCTCCGTGTTCTCAGTCCAATGGCTTCTAGGATTGATGGCAGCCACCACCGTCATAGTCTTCGCCAAACTACAGATGCGACCGCTCCAGCTGTGGTTTCTCCGAAATTTCGACCCGTTGACGCAACCCCAAACGGCTCTGCTGTTCTCCAGATGCTGTCTGACAGTCCCTAACGGAGGGAACAACCGCTTCCAACTCTGGCTCTTTCTTTGATAATGGATGCATCCCTATGGGGCTGGAGGGCCCACCTCAGCGGCCTTTGCGTGGGAGACAGGTGGGAACCTCAGCTTCTACATCATCACATCAGTTACTTGGAACTCATGGCCATCAAGTTTGCCCTCCACTCTTTTCAGCCACTCCTTCTCAGAAAGTCAGTTGCCATCCTTACGGACAACACAACTTCTCTAAGTCACATCAGCCATCAGGGCGGGATTGTGTCATGCCACCTTTGCCTTCTGGCCCTAGACCTCTGGGACTGGTGCATATCCAAGGGCATTCATATCTCTGCTGCTCACATTCCTGGGCTCCTCAACATTGACGTCGATATTCTCAGTGGGGGGGCACGTCTCCATGAATGGGAACTGAACTGGCATTACCTCTGTCTCGCCGTTGGGGATACTCCGTGGTGGATGTCTTTGCCTCCAGGCTAAACAAGAAGTGCCTCCTGTTCTGCTGCCAAGGGGTTCCAATGCCTGGGAGACGGCCTACTGTACCCGTGGGACCGGAATTT
>NW_015217275.1:0-1837 GCF_001447785.1 Gekko japonicus | reverse complement strand
TTCAAGGAATTTTGTCACCTCAAGGGAGTCACCGCCTTGGCCTGTCCTACAATCACAAGCCCAGAAAGTGACGCTCGTGGCTCACCTCTCGTGTCACTGAGAGAGAATCAAGCCCCGGCCATGTATCGGTCCCCTCCTCATTTTGCCCAGTCACTTGGGCAGCCAGGCCGGAAACTTGGCCCTGCCACTCAGTATCGTAGCCGGTACCTAAACTGGACGTCATACGTAGGCTGCATCACGCCAAACCCATAGCGGGTCTTCTCCAGAGGAGGGACCTCCACGTCTTGGTTAACCAACTGCAGCTCAAAGTAGGTGAGCATCAGAAAGACGAAAAGCTTCATCTCGTTGACGGCAAAGAAGCGTCCAGGGCACATGGAGGTCCCCGCCCCCCAGGGCATGGTGAAATACTTCACCTTTTCGCCGTTCTTATAGAATTCCTTTTTGACACCGTTTTGGTTCAGGAAGCGGTCGTATCTGAAGACATGAGGCTCGGGGTGGATCTCCGGATCCATGTGCGCCGACAGGTAGGGGAAGATCCCGATCCGGTCTCCTTTGCGCACGGCGTATTCCCGCCCGTCGCTCATCTTGAGCTTCATGTCCTCCTTCACGGCCCTGATCAGCAGAGGGGCGGCGGCCAACCTCAGAGTCTCCTCCACGGCACTGTCCAAGACAGGGGTGTCGGTTAGCATCTCCTTGGTGACATTAATCACCGCCCCACCCGGCTTTACCTCCTGTCCCGATTCCCTCAGCACCTTGTCCACCTCTTTCCTCACGTCTTCCATCGCCTTTGGGTTTTTCATAAGGTGTAGAAGGAGCCAGAAGGATGCTGGGCCGGTGTTTCCTTGGGCGGCCCAGAGAAGCAAAAACATAAACCTGTCCCGCATGTATTCGGGCATCCCCTCCTCAGCGAGCTGCTGCTCCTGTTCCCTCACCCACCCACTGATGTTGTCCTTCTGGTGCACGTTATTCACGGAGAGGAGGCCCCAGAATAGTCTCTTCAAGCGTTCGGCTTCCCGCTTCTTTCCATAGGACAGCGTAGAGGTGGCCAAGCGTGGGAAGAGTTTGTCGTATTTCCGGAATTCTTCGTACACCTCTTCAGAGTGCCGTAGGTCGTCCTTCTCGCCCCCTGGGAGGCCGTTTTCACCTTTACGAGGCTCGTTCCCGTACAAAGCCAGGTATCCAGCTCTAAAGACCGTGTTGTAGCAAAAGTGGAAGAGCCCATCTTGTTCCCAGGGTCTTCCCCCTTCGGCCGAGCCTAGGCTGTGTAGCATCACCGTTTGTAAGCCGTCCATCATCGCCTGAGTCATCACCACGAGCCCGTTCCCTTTGAGGTGCTTTGTGCTGGCACTGTCCATGATCTTGTGGCTCAATGAAGAGGGCTGATATCCAAACACTTTCTCTACCAGTTCTTCCGCAAATTCATTGAAGTCCAGCTTGGCTCTCGCTTCTTTCACCACGGCCCCGAAAGAGAGAGGGTCCATCAGGAAAGTGAAGTGGTAGCCGCCGAGCAGCACGGTGAAAATATCCCCGTGTTTCTTCTGCATCTTTCGCAAGAAGTCCACACCATCGCTCCTGAATGCCAGGGCATGTCCGAGCCAGGGGATTAATCCTTTCTCCAAGGGGGGCTCGTTGGCTCTCCGCTTGCGGAATGCCCCTGCCAGGTAAAGCCCACCGAAAGCGGCCGCTAAGAGGGCACACAGGATCGCCTCCCAGAGTGCCATCTCAGAGAGCTTTGTACCAGAGCTACCCAGGAAGCTGTTTACAGCCAGAAAGTGCTTATAAGGCAGGTCTTATCTGCTTACAAAAGGAGTTGGCAGAAAGAGAGAGAGAGAGAGAG
>NW_015217274.1:0-1839 GCF_001447785.1 Gekko japonicus | reverse complement strand
CATGCCCAGCCCAATTGTTTAGAACAATTGAAATATTTGTACCTCACCTTGTATCTCAGGGCAGCTTACAACTGCAAGATCAGAAATATACAAAATACAATAAAATTCCATTAACCTTCATCCTGGAGAAAATGCAAACAGTTTAAAACACATTAGAAGCAAATAAAATGGCATTATAGTGCCTCCTAAAAAACTCTAAACTCCTCAGGCAGACCATTCTACAGAATGGGAACAACTATAGAAAAGCATCAGGCTCTGGTAGATGCCACCCACCTTAAGCAATAGAACAACTAGAAGGTGGCAACAAACAGACCACACTTGGTACCCAACGATATTTGGAAACAGACTTGAATATGTGTTCTGTTTCATGTGTGATTCCAGAGTAGAGAAAAACAATATATAAGTTCTGGACAAATGGAGCTTTATAATTTTATCACCAAGCAATGTGTGCCAAATGAGGTACAGAGTGTGTTCTTCAATCAAAAGAGCATGGACATGTTTCTTACATATACTTAATTGAACATTCTGTTCACAAAGTGAAGAAACTGATAGTTACCAATTACAAAGGTGAAGTTATCAGCATTTGCTACAACTGAAGCAAAACAGGATGGGAAGACAAACTTAGCACTCTACTCTGGAAAAGAAAAAAATACAAAGAAGCATCGCTAAGAATTCCTCTGAAGTATGACCTTCTACCAGTTTACTGCATTATCTGATGTAGACAGCTACACTATTCAAACTGCCAGGACTGTAAGAAAAATAAAAATAGCACCAAATACAATGCCTGTGGTTTTCATGTCTCAGTCATGTTAAATCCAGATCTTTGAAGAACTGTCTGGACAAATACTGCCAAGTTTCAGGCCTGTATTTGACTGGCATTGGGTGTAATCTCTGAAGAAAAATGAGAGAAGGGGCATAGTCCTATTTTGCTCCAAAGACTGGATTAATAAACCCCGGTCTAAAGGGACAGGTTTTGGCATTCTGCACAAAACAAAGAACACTTTTCTGACAAAGCAAGTAATCAGAACTTAATACTGCATTAAGTAGCAATGTGGCTGTGGGTGGTGAGATGAGACAATCTTCCATGTAGTTCAAGAATACAGTCACCTGACTATTCCCATAGGAGGAAACAGATGATTGTTTGTCCATCCACTTGTTTGATACATTATAATCAGTTTCCAGGGTCCCCCAAGAATTGTGATTCATCCATTGCTGATGTTTGTTTCAGCAAAGTGAAAAAAATGACTGTCTGAGCTTTAGATGAAGATGGGCTTGTGCTTTTCAAAAAAGTGTGCTGTGGATAGAAGACTGGGATCAATGGCTTGCAGTAGTCTCATAAAAATTGCATCCTAATATGATGTGATACCATTTGCAAAGCGGGAACCAAGTAATCAGCATTGAAAACATCACTAGGGAAATTTCTTGGCAGCTTTGCTGAAGACAACACACACTGAGGATATTACTAACAGAACAGAGGAACACCTCATAATAACCCTGCAGCTGCTGACTCATTGCAAAATTTTTGTTAATATCCAGTTCCCACAATTCAAAATACAGCCATTATTACAATTTACATAGTTCTTTCTCCATTTGTAATAGATAACTGAAAAAAATGTCATTTTATGAGTATCTAACCTTGCTAAAAAGCAAGTTTCAAACTATCTTTAGCATCCAACAGATTTTGGGTGGTGGAATAATTGGTGGCCATTTTCTTCAAGAAATAATGTCTCCATACTGTCCCTGGGAAACTGATGATTGCTTGCAGCTATGGGACATGCAACATTAACCAGTGTAAATGCAGATGAAGTTTCAAGGGCTGTTCTGCATTTTGTGAAAACC
>NW_015217273.1:0-1838 GCF_001447785.1 Gekko japonicus | reverse complement strand
TGCAAGACCTGAGCAAAGCTGTTAAAGATTTCGATTTCATTAATCCATAGGGGTTACCATAAATCAAAAGCACATTAAACACAAGGAGGCTTTGTAAGGCTGGGAGACAACAATGGCTAAGAAGATCTAATTGTTCTTCCTACTGCGAAGCATGCGTTCTCTGGGCCTTTGGAGGTAGATACTGTTTACGTGCTGTTGACTTTTAACCCAAAGGTCTGTTGTTCAATGATGGCATCCGTATTCAAGGTCTGGTTGAGGCAGCGGTGGTAGGAGCTGGTTGCCCTGCCCCATTTGTAGATCGTCTGAAACCAAAAACAACCCTCTCTAGCTCAAAATCCTAAAAACTGTATTTCTGTGATAATAAATTAGTTTGGCAGTTATTCTTCCTAAGTTTTTTAATACCTAATACAATAACAGGGGACCATCAATATATGTCTAATAGCAGATATAAAGTACCTGGGGGTAGTCCATCTCCCATAAAATAGCCTTTAGCCTTAATTCAAATCCATTGATTCCTGTTCCAGTTAAACCTGCGGAACTTAATATGTCTCTTAATCCTTTTATTGTAAGCTAGGATAAAATTAATTTCACACTAGAACTGTGCAAAGCCAATTAACATGATCTTTAGAGTTATTTAGTAAAGTGCTTCAAACTGTTAAATTTATCCTGACCTCTCGCTTGCACTCCCTGACTGCTTTTTAAATGAAGTAATCAATATCTCGCAACCTTTTAAACAGCTTAAACTTTCCAGACATTTTTACCTATATTTTATTTAAACACATTTGGGTGGAAAATATATACACTCACGCTCGCAGATCCATTCCTCAAAAATTCACTTTGCCTTTTGTTTTTTGGTATTCAGCCGGCACCTTTTTGCAAAGCATTTAAATACGGAGCCAAAGTGTTCCATTTTCCTTAAAATCCAAGCCGATAATGAAGAAATCTGTCACTTCCATTTACTTAGTGCACTTTCTATGCACTGTCTCTACAACCTAAGTGTACTAGAAACCTTTCCCCCCTTTTCTCTGGCATAGCTTCTGTTTTCCACATAGGGCTATTTGAGGTTATTAATTTTCTCACTGTGATAGGGTGATCAACCGTACTGTCAAGAAAATGGATCTCCGTGTCAGCCTTTAGCATGATTAAACGAAGGCACATCACTGTGAGAAAATACCAAATTTTCACGAGACAAATGAAACTTGTAGGGAGGACAACTTTTATAGACATTATTTCATTTTAAAATCTCCCATTTGGCTGTCAGTTTATTTGCTGGGAAGGGCCGCAATTAATTGCATGTTCCTACTAATAACTCAGAAGCAAGTAAAAGCAAGACCCGGCTTCACTCTCAAATGGAGCAAGGTGGCATCTCATGTGCTTTTGTGCACAGAGTTCTGTTTATACAAACTATGATACTAATGACTCTCTTTGAAACTTTTGTCCCAATCCACCACCAGCCTTTCCCCAACACTGGGCATTTTGACTTCAAGCACAGTTGCGGAATGCTAAGTTCTCCCCAAGTCTCGACACCAGTTTCGAAACCTTCGAAGGTTTTTTACCCTTAAATGAGTAGGAGACAGGACTTGGGTATCAGTAATGTGCAAAACTTGTCCAGGCTTGCTTTAATGCAAGTCTGAGAACCGCCATCAGTAGTCGATGTAAACTTTTTAGTCTTTTGTTCCTGGAGAAACCGGTTTGTGTAAATAAGGCGACATTTTGAGACAGTGCGAAACCTTTGAAGATAAAGGATTGTTTGGGCTATAAATGTATTCCAATGCAAGAAGGGTTAACTTAAGGTTGCTTTAATCAAACAAAAGGAAGATCAACAAGGGGTGCTTTTG
>NW_015217272.1:0-1864 GCF_001447785.1 Gekko japonicus | reverse complement strand
GACTGGGAAGGTGGGGACATGGAGGGCAGCTGTTGGCAATGGCATGCTGCCACTTCCAGAAAAACCCCGATGTGACATCACATCTCTCTAGGAATCACTATGGTCAACTCTAGCATATCTGGTGATGAAAAGAGAGGACTGATGAGTGTTTCCCAGAAGTGACATCACACTGTTTGCCCAATGGCAATTTTTTTATCCTGCCACTGAAAATGGGCTGGCAACTGTGGATCCCTCCCAATGACTCCACATAACCCATTGTTTCTCCTCAGCCATCAATAGGTTTCACTAACTTTTGCCACAATTAATAAGAAGTCTCTTTGTCCTCATCTTTTTTCTGACTCCAGACAAGTTTAACTTCCTAGGGAAAAAAATAACATCTGCTTCAGAATTTCACAATACTGTTTCTTCCAAGAGAAACAGTCCAGCAGTCCAGATGTAAGCAAATGCCAGTTCACAGCGAATCTGCAGTGAGGAAAGCAAAGGCTAGAGTTACTTTCCAACAGCTCTTTCAGTTAAATAGTAACTTTTCTTCCTCCGCACCTCTCTGTGCACACATAGAAGCCACAATGTTTACATTTACATTTACATTCTTAGTGACCTGTATATAAATATTAGCTGATTCAGGAATGTCATAGCTTAATATCAGCCTGCACAAAAAGAGACACAAAAATGCCTAAGAACAGGAAACTTGCTGTTGAGTTTCTGAATAAGGCATTAGTTGAGAGTGCCGGGATACCCCCAGAAGATCTGATCTTTTCCTATAGGGGAGTGTCGTATCCTGCTGCAGTTTGTAACCCAGACACTTTCCAAGCTCTTGAATCCTTTGAAGCCAGGATGGATGATATAGTCTTGGCAGGATATCCCAAAACTGGTGAGTCTCTCTCTTTTCCTCATAAAAATGTCTCATAGAAGCTGTGCAGATATAAAATGTGTGCAACTGAGAAATTGCATGCTAATAATACATAGTATAACTACTGAATTGTCCTTTTCCTTAAATTTTTTTGCTTCCTTTTGCCTGACCAAATATTCCAAAGCATAATCATTTGTAGTATTTAGAACTTCTGCTATCTTTCTCTCAACCTGAACACAATGTAAGGGTAGTAGAAGTAATTTGTTATTACTTTCTTTCTCCTCTGGTTTCCCTCCTCATTTCTTCTTTCATTTCAAGATCAGAGTTTTGGCTACAGGGGTGATAGTACGTCCCCAATATTAAGTTGTCTTTCATGCCTCACATTTCCACCCAGACCAATTTGTAAGGGAGTCTATTTCTCCGAAGATTTTTAGTTCACTGCACTCTGTGTAAGGATAGTTTGTTGCACTCTAGCAGGATCACACACACTACAATGATTTTAGTCTTTACTTTTTTTAAAAAAATGGCATTGCTTCGAACTAAAAAACTTGTTTCCAAGATCAAACTCCTATTAATTTCCCAAAATTGCAAGGCATTGTGGAGGGAGTGTGGAAGAGAGTAGGTTTCTTTTAAAGGATTGGATAAATATCCCTGGTATGAATGCCATAAAATGTATGAAAATTTAAAAAGACAACCCAATGGTGCAGACTGAGGATATCATTTATCACTTAAGCCATCACCACCACCAGTACTGTCTAGTAAGCCTTCATGACACTTGCATAGTCACAGCCCCAAACTCACCCTTTTTCCTGCCTTTGGGCAACTGTGACTAGACTTCAGTCACCAGTGAAGAAGCTGCTATGGTAATAGTCCCTTGAAAATTATCAGTAGCACCACACCACTACCCACTAGGTCAAGGCTTCAAAAGCATAGCTGCCTGCCTGTGCCTTTTCTGAAATGGTGGGAATGAACATCAGAGATCAAAGGGGGAACATAAGAGAAGCCAATGTTGGA
>NW_015217271.1:0-1840 GCF_001447785.1 Gekko japonicus | reverse complement strand
AAAAAAATCCGCTAATGTACCAATAATCATAATACTCAACATAGTGATTATAAAATACTTGAGTCAGACTCCAACAGAGAAAGTTTCTACATTCAGATTTCATCTGCTAAAGAAAAAGGGGAGGAAGAGAGAGTGGGGGAAAAAAACATTTCAACTTGAGCCATGCTGGGATTTCATTTTTTCCTCTCCATCCCACGCCTCTGTGTGAAATTAATGAACGGCCTCCTAAATTACATCTACATAATAAACACGGCAATCCTCCAGCACTACGGAAGTAGTTAAAATTGGACAGCACACAAGTCATAATAGTTGTACTGTAGAAACGTTGCAACTAATTGGCAATGTGGTAGTTAAACAGACATGAAAGACAATCAAACGAGTATAAAAATTAACTCTGAGGGAGTGGGGGGGTTGAGAATAAGTGAAATGTGAGCAAAGAGGAGGAGTGGAGGCTGGAGACAAGCCATCAGGGCACTGATAGCAACACCTAGGTGGGGTACAATTCTCTTCCCAAATCAGTACTTTTCAAAGTCTTTTGTGGTTCCTTAGAAAGGGTGGATATGGTTCCCTGAAAGATGGCTAGCCCTTCAGTGTTTATTTTCCCCTTCTATATGCACTCACAGGGAATGTTAGGTATGTTGTATAGTATACAGTCCATCCTTAATTTATGCAGAATGATGGTTTTTACAGATAGTGATCGATTCAACGTTTGTACCCTGCTTCCTCCAAAGATCCAAAGCACTATACACTATATCAACGGCACTGTACAAGCTCTGCATGATCCATACTACTACTGTTTTATCTGTATTGATACTCAGGATGATCCTGAAAATGAAAAGGAAAATAAGGAAGAACCATAAGAGGAAGTTGTGTTGCAGTGGGTGACTTTACTACCTACCCTCAGACTGCCTCCAGCTTATAGGAAAGAGATAAAATTTCTATGTATCATAGGGATTGTAACTTGTAGAAATAAGTCATGGGGCCAACTAGATAAGACGTAATCCTGAACTTGCACCTGAGTGAAACTCACAACCTGGGCTGAGATGCAAGTGTTGCCAAGTCAGCTAGGAACAGCGATCTCAGTACAACATTTATGTGAATGGAAGGAGGCCACCAAAGTCCAACACAGTCATACAGGAGAGGAAACTTTAAAAAATGTAGAAATTAATCCAAAGGAAAATGAAAGGGAGGGTAAAGAGGATCATATTTTAATATAAACTTTTAATACTCATTTATATTTTTGTCAGCCATTTCAGTTTTCTGCTTTTCACTATTGGGTTTGTAGATTTGTTTGTATACAAATAATGCTAGGTTTTTTTATCCAATTTATATGTTATTTATAGCTACAACTGTTCAGGAGGGCATTTTTAGAAATGGAGCAGCACTGTAATTTATTGTACTTTTTACTGTATTATCTTGTTTTATTGCATTGTTTTCTAATTTCAATAATATGATTTTTGCACTGTTTATGGTGTCGCATGTCTTAGACTGGTTTTATTGCATTGCTTTTAAATTCTTCAATTCACTTTGAGTCTCAGCTAAAAAGGCAGACTATAACTTAAGTAAGTAAGTAAATATAGTGAAGATACCAGTCGGTGGAGAACTGAGATAGCAGTGGGTATTTTCAAGTCAGACTTTAGTTTTTTAATATTGTATTTAAGAATCACACCTACTGCATCACACTTAAGTGTTCTACTATATCACATCAAGGATTCATTTAGCCCCTTACCCTTTGTTTCCACAGTGGCCTTTCAAATGTCTTCCCAAGAGCTGAGCAAGGAACCCAAAGCCTCCTCCAACTGCTGCCACCCCCATATTGGTATTTAGGGGGTTACTACCT
>NW_015217270.1:0-1840 GCF_001447785.1 Gekko japonicus | reverse complement strand
ATGGTAAAGATCCTGTACAGTTTGTACAAGTGTGGGCAGTATATTTACACTGTGTTGTTATCAGGCTTTCCACCCCTCCTCCTTAGCTCTGTGACCAGCTTGTCTCTTCCCTTCACTTGGGGTCCAGAAAATGATGTTTCAGGTCATTTCCAATGCAAAGACTGAGAGGTGGTATAATTGGAAGTACACTTTGATCTCATTGTGAATTGTTGGGAAACAATGTCATACTCTGAGAGATCTAGACTCACCTGGCACTGGAGTTTTTAGAACATTTGTCAGAATGGTTCAATGGTTAATCAAAAAGATGTGTTATTGTATGAATGTCCCTTCCACTAAAGAACTCCCAGCACACATTAGAATCTTCAGCTAAAGAGGTCTTCCATCACATCACTTGAGACCAGTCATCCCACATTTTGCTGCTGTAGCCAAGACCTCCTCTATCACACCTCTTCTACACCCCAAGACTTCCTTTCCTTATTTGGAAAAGTTCGCCATAGAGCTTCAGGTTTAAACTTAGTTAAAACCAAAGCCGGAGAGAGTTAACGATGGGAGGGGGAGCTACATGAGGTGTGTACACTGAACTCACTTTCACCTCTTTTTTTAAAAAAAAACCATATAAAACTATTTTGCCTAAAATCAACAGCAAGAGACTAAAGAATGGTTTCAGAGAGGCAAGGTTGCACACATACATTTCTTTTGACTCTCAAGAACTGTCCTCAACTCCCAAATTGTTTTCCTTTTTAACAAGAAATTGCCAGTAAGTACACCATTTAGAATGAAGGTGATTTTCTAGCTTCCTGCATCTGTATAATACATCTTACCCCTGTTATCCAAAATTAGTGGAAAGGCAGAGTATAAACACATTTGCCATCCTATTATGATTTGCAGCTTAATACATATTTACCAGCTTGAATTTCTCACAAGCTGTTGTACCTTCATAAGATTATTTAAATGTGCCAACCAGATCTGTATATTAATGTGGCATTTGTGTAGGATTGTATTTCGAGGATCTTACGTATGCTTTAAATACCTCCAACCACACCATCCTCTGCATGAAATTATGTGCATATGGAATATCTAACAGCACACAGGCTTCTCCTGTTTCTTGGAAACAGAGTCCACAGAACCTTATGAAAGTGCACAATGGGGGAGAAGCTGTAATCAAATTTTACCCAGTAGCTTATATATTCTAAGAAGAAACCAGATTTTATTAAACCACTTCTCATCATACTTCAGTAATGAAATGCCATTGTTCCTTGCATGCGGTATATTGCTCTTTTTTTAAGGAAGGTCAGCATGATGTGTTGTCAAAAATATGGCAGTATTCAGAAGAAACCATCAGAAGGTCACTTCCTACATTATATTTCAAGATGCAAGAGTGTGCCATAAGTAATAAAATATAAAGAATTATTGCAGTACTGGCAGATTACCCATCACTGTGACAGGCAAGCATGTAAGGAGGTTGTAGTGCACAATGCAATTCTATATGCTCTACAGCCCCATTCAGTCCTTCTTTTGGTTTTACTGTTATCTATGGTGACCTCCATCACATTAAGTTGGATCTCAAAGGTGCCCTTCCCTTCTGCAAGTACAAGCTTATGCCAGTTCAAGGACTCCATCTGTGCATAAAGGACCATTCTGGTCTCAGAATACTCCTCTCCACCGTATTTTACTGGAGCTACTCAGAGAGGTATCTTTTAATTATGGAAGGATAGATATACACAGGGAACCCACTGTGGTGTCATCAAGGGCAGCCCAATGTAGAATATCTTACAGTACACCAACCTTGAGCTTACAAAAGCATGGATCATAATGCTAAATTGTCTGAGTTGATGAAAAA
>NW_015217269.1:0-1842 GCF_001447785.1 Gekko japonicus | reverse complement strand
AGAGAGCTCTGAAAGAACTGTAACCGGCCTGATGGGTGTGTGGGATAATTGCTGCAGCTAAAGGTTAGTCAGGCTGGCACAATTAGGCGAGGGTATATTATTTGGGAAGATCCTAAAGCTACTTCTGCCTATCTCGTATGAGTCCAATGTAACAGGGTTTAAATTCATTGAAGAGTGGTTTTAGAAACCGGGCTAGCATCTAGTCTGTAAGACCCTTTTCAACTCTGACTCTTTACAGAAGTTTAGTCAAATCTCCTGACAAACTTCCCTCCTAAATCCTCTTCCTTTCTCTCCTCCACTTACCGCTGCTCTTTAACAACATTGTTGTTTTCCTTCCTTCCAGTTCTTGGAGCAATGGAATATCTTCTGCTCGAACAGCCAACTCATGTAGCCTTAAGCAACAGTACCATCTCACTTGAATTCCACCATTATTATGATGGAAACGTGACGCTGAAAAACGTGTCCATCTTGCTGCTGGAAGCTGGCACCAACCAAACTGTTGCAAAAAAACAGCTCTCACAAAACCAGTACCAAGATATCGTCGTATTTGAGTGTTATCATTTTAAGAGTGTGGGGAGCTACTGGTTCAGAATGGTCTCTGAAATCAGCAACAGCTCCAGTACCTGGTGGAATGAAGAGAGTCTTCCTCTTGTTGTGAAGTGGCCTGAATTTCATATTGATCTAAGGAGGACCCCAGAGAGACTTGGGAATTCCCTTCAGCTCGGGTTGTTTACCAGTGAATACTTGTGTCCAATGAATAAGACGGTGATTTCTCTGGATGTAATACTGACTAGCAGCTTGTATGACTTAGGAAAATTGATCTCAGATGAGACTGTAGGCCTGAGAACTTACAAAGAACTGTCTCTTTCTAGGTCTCAGTGGGTGACAGTTGACTGCCATGTCGTTGGCCAGTTACAGTTAGCATATGTTGCGGCCTTACTGAAATCAACGACGAAGCATTCCATCATTGCTTCAACGGGACCTGTTGACCTTATGCACAGGTTTGGATACAAGATCCTTGTAACACAGGAAACAATGTGTGAGTCTTCTGTTGTGGTTTCAGTCATTCCTCCTCCATGCACTTCTGCTGGGGGGCACATTGTTGTATTCAAAGAGCCTCTTGAACCTCCGAGTCAAAAGGCACCGAGGATACAAGAACGCATCCTGAATCCAGAGGACAACCAGATAGAATTCAACTGCACTCTGTTTGACGAGGGAACAAATAAATACTGTTTTGAGTTTAGACGGTCGAGCCGAACTGATTCTCTGCCACAAGCAAAAGAATGTGTGCTAATTCTAAGGAATATCGGTTTGTATTGCCTTTCAAAAATGCTTCATTAGAAAAGCTGGTGGATTATGATGGCCATATGCCATTAATCTGTGCATTGCCAAACCTGGAATATAATTATAACGTCGCAGCGTAATCTGTTACCTTCTGTGGTCACCACTGTCCACCAATGCAGAACTGCACACACAAGATGGAATTCCATAAGTCATTATAGAATCCTTTTCCCCATTTTCTGCTGGTCCTTAGCGGGATGAGTAGTGGTGTGCATGGCTGGCTGCTGATGAGGGAAGAGAGAAATTCTGTAACGTCTTATGGGGATCCCCTCCTTATGGATGCAGCTTTATTTTGTGGGTCAAGATGGAATGGAAGCCTTAGAAGGCTCTGTCCTGTCTTCCTTCCTGTTGATTCTGTGCTGTCGCTCTACACACTGAAGACACACAGCTTTGTCTCTCCGATTCTGAGTTTCTTATACAGCAATTAACAAGCAAGCCATTATTATTTATTATTAAAGTAATAATGGTCTGCAAGCTTGCACTTTGTTCTAATTTATTAGC
>NW_015217268.1:0-1843 GCF_001447785.1 Gekko japonicus | reverse complement strand
TAGCCTGGGCTATCCAAGTCAGGTCATTAACCGTTATATTTCTACCAATAACAAATATTACATACCTATTATAAGTTAAAAAAACGTCAACTGTGTGAGGCACTGCACCTGTACTCAAGTCCAACAGCAGGTGAAAGCTGGGTTTCAGTGTAGTGGTGTCAACTTCACACATGCTTGGCTCCACATCTTCTATAGCCGAACTGTTGTGGGTATTTTTCTGTTCTAATTCATCTACATAAACAGTGAAGCCCTGCTTCGAGGACACACCAGTGGGCAATACATTCTTTCCAGGAACAGGAAAGATGTTTTCAGATCCAGAGAAACATCTCACTGCAGTAGTGCCCTAAAAAAAGAAAAAAAGAACCAAAATGGGAACATGATTTCCAGTAAATGAAACCAATATCAAGTATCTGAGAATGCAAAAACAGTACCCTAGATTCCAGTCAGCAATAGCAAACTTTAGGGACTGTTGCCCAGGATTTTTCCAGCCTTGCCTTCAAACTCCATTAAAAATGTTTGTCTACTTTGTCCTGAAGGCTCTGAGCAGATGGTAAGTAAAGCAATTTTTAATTACTACAGTCCAGAATCAGATACTCCCATCTGTAGAATTTAAAGCAAACAGTTCTTCCTATTATGATCTTGAACCCATGACTCCCTGTTAGGTGGTCAACGAAATAATCATGAGAATAAGGGGAAATGATCAAGGTTTTTTCTAGATCAAGCAGGTGTATGTCCAACCAACATTCTTTCAACATTCCAATGCACTTGTACTGAACTTGCAAGGATACAGGGAAAGGCAGACAATGGCAGAGAGGCACAATTAAAAAGGTCCAATATTCAGTTCATGCCCATGAGAGATTGGCAGTAACAGGGCTGGGAGAGTCTGTTCAGAGTCTTATTAGAACTATGGTCAGAATGCATAGTACCAACACATAGTAAACCAATACAAAGGAGCTCCTTAAAATCATTATATTGGACACATTTGTATCTAGGATAGGACTGTAGTCTCTCTCTTCACTGGAAAAAACTTAAATTAGCAGTAATATTAAATTATAACTTTTCTGTATGTGATGCATAGTGATGCCTCTGAAGCTTACACCTGCCTAGTTCAGACTGGAATATAAATGTGTCTGTCTGTTAAAGAGAATGTCATTTCCCCAAAAAAGGTTTTTTTCTTATTGGAATATAAGATGTGCTTCTGCATTCTCAGGTAAGCATTCAAGCCAAGTTTTTCAGTTTTATCCCCTTACTTCAAATGGATCGTTGTGAACTGTATGACCAGCACACCTGATCAATACCTGCTCACTTGAAGAATAATCTTCTCTCTCTTTGGGTCAATTATTTTGATTCATTCTTGCAAACATGATGTGACTGATGTCTCCCATAGAGCTCCAAAAAACCCAAACAATCTTGCTTGGGCTTTGAAAGGGCAGGGAGGAGGACAGAGACCGAATTTCCAAGTACCTCCCAGCCACAGCTGGTGCAGGGAACTGTAATTGCCCAGGAGTGCATGCACACTAACCAGGAAAGAGCTCCTGGAAATAGATGAACTGTTTCTATCCTGAGAAGTGTCAGATATCAAGCTGAGCATTCAACTGATCTGAGACAAATTCACCCAGCAGTAATAATCACTGGAATAACTCACTGGTCAACTGAACAGCCATTCAAATTCTACCTATAAACAAGTCCTGTGTTTAGCCATCAACTTGATATCTGACCTTAAGTGTGAACAGGGACATTTAAAAAGGCATCCTGATAGATGAAGAGACATCAAATTAGTATGTTAAGTAAGAAAGTGGCTCAAGTCCCAAGGCGAAGGCTGCAGATGAATTTGAAGACATAA
>NW_015217267.1:0-1850 GCF_001447785.1 Gekko japonicus | reverse complement strand
CTCAGCTTAGAGGGAACACTGCCTGGTAGGGTTCAGTCAGGATAATATGTTCAATCACTGTTGTCTCACTGGAAAGTGAGAGAATATGCCTAGGATATCTGCCAACAGGTGTTCCAGGTACTTTTATTGTGCCTCCGTCAACTGAGGGTCAAAGTGGGGTCTTTCAGTGCTCAGAGCCCCATCCATCCACAGAAGCTCTCCCCCAGGGAGGGAACTTGGTTCCTCCACCAATGAGCACCCCAGTGACGTTCGATCTACCCAATGCTTGAGGTGGTTCATGTGAAGGTCTTGGAGTTGTGGTCCACACTGGATGTTCTAGGTCAGTGGCCTGACTGCTTGCATCATGGGGAAAGGCCCCCACCAAGGGTTGTCCCCCTTCCCAGGGGTGGCTCGCTTATTTATCAACACTTTGTTGCCAAGTTTAAAGGTTCTCATTTGAGTCCCTTGATCGTATCAGGCCTTGTGAACTTCTTGCGCTGCTTGAAGCCTCTGCTGGACCTCATTCCTGGCCCACTCCAAATGGTCCTGAACCTGGAGTTGTTGGATGTAATTGACTGGAGCTAATGGACCTGGTGGGGTTGGTGTGCCCACTGCCCCTCTACCAAGGCTAATATTCCATGAGGGCAACATCCGTATAAGAGTTTGAATGGGATAAACCCTGTTGAAGCTTGAGGGGTTTCATGTAATGTGTATAAGAGCAGGTCGAGGAAGACGTCCCATTGGCTGGGACGTTCTCAGGCCAACTTTTGCAGGGCCACCTTAAGGGTCTGGTTAAGCCTTTCAAATAAGCCATCTGCCTGGGGGTGGTATAAGGATGTAAATATCTGTTTGATTCCTAAAGTGGCGCATAATTGCTTCAACAGTTTGACTCGGAAAGACGTCCCTTGGTCTGTCAGGATCTCCTCTGGCAGTCCCACACAGGAGAACAACTGGGGCTTTGGTGACTACTGTGGTGTGCACTGTAAGCAGTGGAATAGTTTCAGGGAATCGGGTCACATAATCCACAATTACTAAAATGAAGCAGAAGCCTGGGGAGTCTGAGGGAGAGGTCCTATTAAGTCCATGGCAATGTGGTGAAATGGTTGATGCATAATGAGGAGGGGTGCCAGATGAGCTTTCTCAGGGGGTCGATTTGATACCTTCTGGCATACAGAGCAGGAACAACAGTATGCTTTCACCTTGGGGAAGACAGTGGACAAAAAAATGGTTCAAAATCCAGGTGAGCATCTTCACGTGGTTTTGGGAACCTTGGCCCAGGCTTGTTCGTGGGCATACTTTAGTACCTCAGCCTGACAGGGTTCAGGGACCAGCAATTGATGGATTTCCTCCAATGCCTGGGGTCTTTTGTCACCTGGGTCCACAGACCCCCATAGCTTTTCTATCTATGGAGATCACTTGCCCCATCGGGGGTTGAGAAATCTGCCTTCACTTACTGCCACCTTGTTGCGGGACTGGCACAAGGAATCATCATTGTTTTGGGCTTCTATGAATTTAGAGTCAGTCTTCCAGTTGTATTGGAGCTGGGATCCCTCAACCTCTGAAGGCACTGAGTCTGTATCCTTAGGTTCCTCTTCTCCTGAGCAAGTGTTGACCCCAGCTGTGACCTGGTGTAGGATTTCCTTGAAGGATGGCAGGTTCCTCCCTAGAAGAACTGGATACAGCAGGTCATCTATCCGGGCCGCTTCTATCTCCTGAGGTTGTCCTCGAAGAATCACAGAGACAAATACCACTGGCCATGATGGGCATGGTGAGAGAAGTAGGACACACATGTCCAACGTTGCACCGGGAGAGATTCTGTCAGGTCCCAGAGAAACCACTCTATACTCAATATTCCTTAAGCAAGGTTTATT
>NW_015217266.1:0-1843 GCF_001447785.1 Gekko japonicus | reverse complement strand
ATCCCTGTGTTGGACCCGAGGACACCTCCTCTGTTTTAGAGTCTACTGCAGCGCTGTGGGACCAGGAGCTCTTGTGCCCACCCCCACAGCTGTTTCAGAACTTGGGGAAACATGAGGTCACTTGCAGGAACATGAGAACCTGGTCCCACCACCCTGTGGGCCTGAGGCCCTCGCAGTATTTTTAGATCTCATGTGTCAGGCTCTAAAGTGGTGTCATCATCTCTAGGTCGGCCTTGGAGATGCCATCACATCTAGTTTATCCTTAAGGTATCTGTGAATCTTGTCCATACAATAAAGGCATGCCCAGAGAACATTTCAGTAGTTATTTGACCACCAACTGTCTTTGAAGAATCCTCAAAGTCCAGATCCAATTCTCTTCTGGAATCATAGCAGAATTTTCTTCTTCAAGCTTTCTTCAGGAGAGTTTTTAAAACATCCTGATGTATACTGTTAGATGCTTGGGTTTTAATTATTCTGGAACAGCCTATCCTACATTACAAAAGGAATGATAACACTGTCAACAGCTGCAGGTATTTTGTTCTTGCTTGCATGCACAATTATCTCTTTTGACTTGTCCAAGTCTTAGGCTCCCAAATGTAAATGTTAATCATTCTGGACATTCTTCCTCACAAGTTTTTAGAAAGTATCTTGAGGCACTAATACTTCATTTTCTTGAATGCTTTATTGACTACATTCCCATCATTTACACTTGGGTGAAGAAGCAGCTTGTTATTTTGAATTGAACAGCAAAAATTAACCTTGATGTTAAAATCAATGGCTAAAATTTCATTGAAATATCTAATATTCTCATTATGGAATCTGTCTCACTAGCCAGGGTAAAATAAAATAAATTCTTTCGAAGAAGATTCCTGATTGGGTTATAAATTGTCTAAATGGCTACAAAAAACAATGTTAACACTTCCGTTTTTCTCTTGCTTGTATTTCTACTCAGCATTACTTCTATCATTGAGCTCAAGGCAGTGTACATTGGATTTGTAATCTGGCACTGACCAGACCTTCTTAGCTTTAGTAAGTTAGCTGCACCATGTGTCTTCAGGCCTTCTCCACCAACAGCTGGTCAGGAGAAGCCAGTAGAAAGCTGTAGACCTGAGGCTATGGGCCAGCTGTCAGACAAGGTAAAGCCAGAGCGTGAGAATGATAAATGTGTCTGACTTCTTTTTCCATTAACATCAGGGGAGATCCGCTGGCTTTATCTTCCGCTCCCAATGAGTTTCAGGCCTAATGCTGTCTGAATTCACTGTTAATGTTTTCCTCAGCTGCACTTCACCATGTCCTGAATCATTCTGCCAGTTCTGCCTGAAAGAGTACCATGTCCTAAGAGGTCATCACAGGGGATTCTTCCAAAGGTCCAGTGTCCCTAAAGACACTACAAAGAGTCCTTTCTGGAAAATTCTTGTGGGGATTTGGTGGTAGGAAACAGCTTTTCCTTCATAGTCCTTGATGAAAGAAACCTTTCTCTGAGGCAGATTGTTCAAGAGTCCTTGTTCCAACAGCAATATCCATTTCTCTTGCCCTGGGTACTGTTGCTTCTAAATCCTCCTCCTCCTGATTTGAAAGGGTGTTGAGACCATTTGGAAGGAAGACAACACAGTATAGCCCGAGATGGTACCTGTTCAGGGATAATGTCAACTTGATGTGCTGTTTGAATGCAGCAACAGTAAACACTGGAGGACAGCAACCAGTTGATCAAAACTTTCTTTCTATTGGATGTATCTGTTTTTTAAAAAATATATAACTGTCCTTCATTTAATTCTTTAAGGACTACTTGGGGTTTAAAAAAAAGATGTAACAGTCACAATGAAGTACAATTTCTTACAAAAAA
>NW_015217265.1:0-1849 GCF_001447785.1 Gekko japonicus | reverse complement strand
AATCCATTGACTTCAATGGACTTAGAAAGATGTGCTTCTGCTTTGGCCTGCACTGTTCAAGTGAGGCCTTAATGCATGCATGGGGTTTCTCTATTCCTTTCCATATGCTTAGCGTGCTCAACAGGAATGAACATGTGGAACTTAGCCCAACACTTAAAAGAGCAGATGTTTTAGCAAAGGTCCAGACATGCATCAGACTCATATGGAGCCTTGGATTCCAGTAGAAATATTATGTATTGAAAAAATTACCAACACAGAACCAGAATGCAGAGCCATTCGAGCAAAATATGATTATAGTCATTCAAACCTCTCAGAACAAAACAGTAATTAGAGCTACCAAAATGAAAACAAGGAGATTAAATTCTTACAGTCTAAATAGTTAGCCAACCCTGCTCTTGACACCATCAATTCTAAATCACAGTAGAGTAAAAGAACAGATGTTCTCACATCTTCATTTGACTAAGCATTTAGGTGGCATAAAACAAACAGCCTGATCCACAGCATTTGGTAGCAGAGAAAAACCTGGTTACCTGTGCTGCTCAAACAGCAGGGAGAAGGCATTATATGTGGACCCCAGCTGGGAATAGAAATTTATCTCCTGGCATTTACTCGACGGGTGGTTACTCCAGACAGAAACTCTTGGTTAGATATAGACTGAGCACATTGTTTGCTGCATCCAGTTCCTAGGAGCCATCCCTCCTAGCCCTATTCTAATGCGAGAAGTGAAATATTGGGTAGTAGCAGTCCCAGGGCAACATCACCTCATGGAAATCCATCACAGCCAGACAGGAAATACTGCAGAATGCGGAAAATGCTGGGCTTGGATTGTTTACATTGGCCTGTGAGTGTCTCAAACTTTATTGTTAACACTGAACAAGTTATTTCCCATGCAACGAATTCATAGTCAAGCTAAAATATGATGACCCTTTTTGCATCCCCCCGGGGCTGTCTGAAGGAAGACCAAGTTGAAAAAGAGACAGGTTGGTCGGCTGAGCTTCTCTGTACTCACACAATGGATCAGGCTGGAAGTTATTATCTACTAAAGCACTTTATACATCATTTCCATAAATAAAGGTGAATGGGTCATGCCAAGCATCTGTTTGAAACTCAAGCTTAAAATGTCAATAACCTTTAGCAAGATGTTATAGAGCAACTGAGGATTGTGATTTTTATGCATTTGTTGGTGTTATTGCAGCCCCTGCCTAGATTCTGAATTTCTTTTTTTCCTTACCACTAACTTGGCATGCAAAGATGCCAGCTACCTAGCACCATTCGCTTCACAATAATGCAAAACACAGAGACAAACACACCACAGATACGCACAAAGCAAATGACACACAGCTAGACAGTTTCAAAGAAAAAAAATGAATGGAATGCACACGATGGTGAGTTGGAAACTAGACATTTGTTCACTTACCTTCTGTTTGTCTTTTACACCCTAGTTGTGTTGTACTCTGATTCATGTTTGCTTAGAGACCCAATGAGGCAGAACCTGGAATGTTATGGCTATTTCATTCAACATAATAATGTTTGCATAGAAAAAGAAAGAAATATATGCATACACATTCTTAATTTAACATAACTTAAGAACTTGATTAACTCGTTCCAAATCACTTAAAACTGGCATGCAAGAGGACAGCAGTAAAGTTCTTGTTAAACTGATCAACCCTGGAAGTGTCTCACCAACAGATCCCATTTCAAGTGAGTGGCTTGAGGTATACAGAGTGCTTTGAGAGTCTGGGATACCCGGTAGCTTATATGTACAAAATGAAACATATGGGCACATGAACAGAACAGTAAAGACGTAGAGAAAGAACGCATGCATGTGAAACACAGATCCAGTTAAAAA
>NW_015217264.1:0-1845 GCF_001447785.1 Gekko japonicus | reverse complement strand
GGGGGGGGGGATTTTTAATAGGTTAAATTGACCAAATGTTAACCCTAAAGACTGGGTTATTTAGAAGTAGTTTCTAAAGATTGTATCCAGAGAAGAAGCCTTTCTTCTGGCAGAAGTATGTCAGGAGAAAGCTCCACATTAGTGCAGTGGAGACATAGGATCCAAGCCAATCTGACGCTAGTGATGGTATTTTTTGTATGTTCTTTTTTTCTTTCTGTTTTTATTTCATGTTAAGGTTTTTTCCGCCCATCGTATGTGTAATGACATCTTAAGCTATTCATTGAACATTAGCATTCTAGTAGTACTAATGGTGGTATTTTAGGTTATTTCTAACAATCCATTAACCTTTACAAGTTTTAAAAAAGGAAAGCATCTCTGTTTTTTCTTGATTGTAGAAATGAATTTGTCCCATTTTGTATATTTTAGGCATTTGACTTTATCCCAAAATGACATGGCAGCATTAACGGGAGGCAAGGTAACATTATCTGGACATATATAATAAAATATACCTGACTGTTTTGTAATGTGTATTTTTTGAGACATTTGCTGCAACAACATCTTTGTGCATATTCCAGGGTTTTCCTTTCCTGTTTCAACATATCCGTGATGGAATTAACATCAGGCAAACCTGCAATCTTATTTTCAGCCTCTGTCGGTACAACAACAGGCTCGCAGAACATGTAAGTCTCTGCTGTTGTAGATTCTGTTCATACTGGGAACTGAACTGGAAAACCAATTCAAGGGTTATCTAATCATTGACCTCTCAAATTAAGATTTTGTTTCTGTTGCAGATTGTATCCATGCTTTTTACCTCCATAGCCAAGTTGACTCCTGAGGTATGTAACTACTTCTATCTACCAAAGTATTCACTGATTTTTCCCCAAGTTACTAAAGGTGTACATGTGCATTCTTCCACATAGAAAAATGATAGTTTCTTGTTTGATAATCCGAGTTTGTTTTATAGTCCCATCCTTCCTTTGGCACAAGGGCGTACAGTTAGAACAATTTGTCTGAGGGCACTTTTTAAATTATTTTTATTTGTACCCTTCCTTGGGCTGTGGTTCCTAGACAGGCAGCACAAAAATTGTCAAATTAAATAAAGTAGGTGGCCTTTTTCTGCAACTGAGACTCCAGTGTCCATCACACCAGTGTTTGGACTCACAGGAAGTATCCTTGGCTTTCTAGCCTAGCAGGAACTACTTCAACCAGTTCATAGAAAGATTCACCAATAAATGTATTAGAAAATTGTAGCCGCCCAGCTCTGATATTGGGTATCTCCGGCCTCCACTAATAGGACTCGATAATAAGTTAACACTTTCTTGAGGAATCTTTCCCTTCCCGTGGAGTTCAGGGTGCAGTGTAAATGTTCTTCCCTCCCTCAACAGCAGCCTTTTGAGGAGCGTTAGTCTGAGAGAAAGTAAGCTTTGTGGTTGAGTGGGGATTTGAAACTGAGTTTCCCCAATCCTAGTCCATTAACCCCTATACTAAACTGGCTTTTGTGCGCAAAGTTTCTGTGCAACTGCTTTCATTCCCTCAGGTCTCTGTAGTATTATACATGTCTTTGTATACAGAGCACCTTCGTTCATAGGCATGCATGCATGCACTCCTCATCGTAATATGAAACATTTAACTAGCAGTAAATGACAAGCTGCATCTGTTTGACCTTGTGTGGTGTGCACAGGCATAATTTTACTTTCATCAAAAGAAAGACAAGCCAGTTAGATTTACGAGCTCAGTGTGTTCACTGATTACAACTGCAGTAGTTGCATACAGCTCTGAATATATCTTGAGGTGCTTTGTGGTCGCTACAGACTACAGCTGTAAATTTTACAGTTACTGAACGCT
>NW_015217263.1:0-1848 GCF_001447785.1 Gekko japonicus | reverse complement strand
TGTTATTAAATGTTGCACTGCAAGTGGCCCTTTGGTTTTGAATAATTGCTCCTGTTTTGTATTTGGGCCAACTCAGATATGGAGTAGTCAAGACATAAAAGGAGTCAATGGCATGGTATCATTCCCAGATCTTAATTTAATTGGCACTACAGTCTTTTTATTTATTTTTTGAACCCTGTTTCTTTGACCTTCTGCTGTGCCTCCTGTCGATTTACATCAGAGACAGGATAACCTCAAGCCTTGGCTGTTTCATAGTTAAGCTGAGTGCTGTGGTGGGGTAGTGAGATGTGAGGACTGCACCTGAAGCAGTCATTTGATTGAGTACTTCTTACAGGCTATTGTAAAAAAAGAAGTGATGTTACAGATCTTTAACTGTCAAATAATACACAGTACAGCAGGAGTTTTGGAAGCAAGCCTCCCAGAATCCTTTCTTAGACGTATTGTGGGCATGCAGCCATCACAGTGACAAGATTTGTCTGAGTGAAGAGAATTAACGAAACATTATGATGCAACAATTGGACGGTACATTGCTGTGATTAAAAATATGTCACCGATCTGGAGTCCTAATGAAGCAATTAAACTATGTTTACATAGTAAACCAGGTATGATTTGTAATCTGGATTTAAAAGGGAATTAACTAGTCAGTTATCTCCTGCCATTTTAAGGCCAGCCAAATCCTCACCAGATCTTTAATAAATTCCTCAGACAAGCATAGATGTTTGGTATCAACTAGCAAGGATTCAGTCTGGTAAAGATGTAAACTCAATGAACCAAACCCGCCCCCCACCCTTCTCTGCATTTCCCTAAAACTTTTCCTTCTTCCCTCAATCAACTCTCCAGTAGTTAAGGCATAGCACAAATTGTGAACCAAACAATTTGTTTGTCACAATCCAGAAAGTAGTCGAATTAAGAAACTGTTTATTTCTAAATTCACAAGAGAACACAGCAATTTGGTTTACAGGGTGAAAATACATCACTTGGCATTTCTGACTCAATTTTCTTGTACTGGAATCTTAAATTAGTGCAGATGGTATAACTTACATAGTTACCACAGGAGTTTAAGTTACTCCTCTGGGAATTTACGGAGGGATAAATTCTTTCACAGCCTCAGAGAGCAAAACTGAAAGTTCACACATGCATACTGTGAAACTGGCAGCAGTAACCAATTAGGCGATCTGTCAGGCAGTACTGCACTGAAGACTGAGGACAGCACAGATAGCTTTTTAATGTGAAGTCCTGTGTGGTAATTTGAGATGCATGGCTAGCTTTGGCACAGAATTTCTGTTTGTAGTAAACAGAACTAAAGAATTAAAGAAACAGAAATGAGCTGATCGAATAAGAACAGTCAGACAGCACACATACAATGACCCTGTGCAAATTCCGGATGGGTAGTTGTGTTAGCCTGTTGCAAGAAAAATAATAATTCAGTGTTGGGTTTTTTTTACAAATTAAGACCAAAAGGCCAAATAATGCAACAAATAGCAATAGCATATGTTAAATTACAATGCAGAGACAAATGAATAGAAAGTGCAAACAAATGAATATGACATCTAGCCAGAAAGGGTGTGACCCACTCCCAGCTAATAATCACTGGTCATAAACTGGGGTAGCAAGACACAAATAAGTAAGTAAAAACTCAAAGAGGGGCAATTATTTTCTGTGAACAGCTAGCCACTCCCAGTCCCCATTTAGTATGAATTCTGCACTGTTAAGGTTGCTAGTATACTTTGGAAATATGTATTGTTTAAATATGTTAGGTTTTAGATCCACTACAGAATATCCTGAGAGACTGAAGTGTTGGCATATATTACATCAAAAGATGTACAGGTGAACAAGCCCTTGACCTCA
>NW_015217262.1:0-1845 GCF_001447785.1 Gekko japonicus | reverse complement strand
TACCTTCTATTACCAAAGACAGTCCCATAGTTGTTAGGTGGGGAGACTGCTAGGCAAGAGAGTAGGTGATACAACAACAGACCTGTTTCCTAATCTGACTCAAGATGACAGCACCAAATATATTCTGGTGACTGTTTAACAGAGTACATGGACTACAACAACTCCACCGCCCTGATCACTGGGACTTAACTGCTGCTGTACCAAGAAACCACAGTTGTGGTTATCTAAAACCTGATTCCTGACCAAGGAGGACTAGTATATTTATCAATGTTTAAATCCTGGGTTATAGTTGACTTTATTATCATCAACCTGGCATTCACCAATTAGACTGCATGATCCAGTGGCACACTGATAACCCAGATTTCCTTTGGCTGGAAAGAATAACAGAAGGGAGCAAACACAAAGACATTTCATTGTCTTTACCTTAGGTGGCCTATTCCATTTCTACCACCATACCACACCCTGCCTGAGACTATCAGGATTTCCAAAGACAAGCTGTCTCTATCAGTCACTAAATGTCTTTTGATCACATTGTTTCTGATGGACAAAAGCACCAATTCCACTACTGAGTGGTGGTGTCTTGGTTTATATGCCCACAGCTATACTGATGGTATAGTCTGGTGGTCAAGGCAGTGAAGAAGTTGGATTCCATGACCCGTCAACAGATGGCACTGTTGGTCATTTATCTCCCCTGCAGTGCCCTTCCTCCAGCAGCCATTTCTCACTCTAGGAAAGTTTCTTCCTGGGGGTCACAGTTCCCTGTGATATAATAACCATGCATGTTGGCAGGCTGCAATGGGGAGGGACAAGGGAGGACATTGCCCACATGATTCTTATATGCATCATAACAACCCATGTAACTACTCCTTCAGTGGGGTCCTGTGACCCTTGAAATAAATAATGGAAGCAGGAGTTCCCTCCTTCACCCATGCCATGTGCTGTAAGCAAAATCAACTGCCGAGGCTTTTAAAGCAACATTCCTGAAGCTGATATGTGACTGATCAACATGGTAAACCCAGAGGCATCTCATAAGCAATTTATTTTGTATTTTAGCCCCAAACTTTAGCAATCTTAGTGTGCTCCAGAGTGACCACTTAGTACCTCTCTAGTTTCTATTTGCATCAGAAAGTGAACTGAACAGTGAATTAATAGATCCTTGAATATCCAGACAGTTCATGCAAAGACATCAAAAGAAGACACTTCTGAATTTTGGCCAGTTCAATCACAAATTCTGGGGAAAGTTATGTTAAAAACAACTCCAGGTGTATGCCACGTGTTCTTGGTGGAGTTTAATTACCTGTATCCTTTTCCACAGGTACCATCCTGTTTGTGATACAGAAACCACCTTATTCACCTAGAATATTTTGGCCAACAAAAGGTTGCACTTTTCTGGACTTTTAAGTAGCTTTTAATACTATAAAACATGGCGCCTTTCTCGACCACCTAATGAAGCTGAGCTTGGGGGTCATAATGTTGCATTGGTTTAAATCTTTCCTAGAGAACAGGATGCTGCTGAAGGACTTCTGCCCATGACTGCGGTTTATGGGTCACCACTATATTCCATCTTGTCCCCTATGCATTTAAAATGACAGAGTCTTCTTTGCTGATCTAATGGGGGGTATACATTCTGAATCAATGTGTGGAGATAGAAACCAACTAGATGAGGATGCAAAAATTGAAACAGTTCAGACAAAACAAATGTGGTGGTTGGGAGCAAAACTAATTTGGGAAGAACTCATATGGATAATACTATACTCACTGAGTTTGGAATGTTTCATGGAACTCATTGTCATTGGATAAATAAGTGACTCAGGTTCAGGGCCGGTGCTTCCATAAGGCGGGGTT
>NW_015217261.1:0-1850 GCF_001447785.1 Gekko japonicus | reverse complement strand
ATTAAAGGTATTTGACTTTGACTTTTGCATACCAATTCAAGTCCATAAAACTGGCTTCTGCAGTTGATTTTTCAGAATGACTCAGGCATAATTTCAAGAAGAGCTTGGCCTGCCCCAAGGCCTCTAGCACATAAATTTCCTGGAGGCTATGAGAGCCACGGTTGCAATATGAAGGCCACAGGCTTCACTGGTTTGAAGTCTGGAGTGCAAGTGCAGTCTATCCAGGGTAGCTGGATATCCTCAGAACTACAGCAATAAATGGACACATTACACCCTAAATGATAATCTGAAATTCATTTTTCACCGGAAGTCAATGAGATTGAATCCATTTAAGTCTTAGTTGTTTAACTTTGCTATGTTGCAGACTTAGTAAAGTGTGTGACGAGCTGCCTATTGAAAAGCTAACACTAGAGCTAATTGTACCATAGAGATTTCTTGGCAAAGTGCCCCCAATTCATAACCAAATTTATATCCAGGTACTCATTATGAATAGTCATTGTATCAGAATGATACATTTAGGTTAGAGTTATAAGTCAAGGGCTTTATTGTCCCTGTGGAATCCTCCCTGTTCCTTAGATTTTTCCATCGTGGTGTTCACCTAATTGCTTCCAGTGTTGTTTGGAAATAGCTGGAGTTTCCAAGTCTGCATCAAGTTGGAGAGGTTAAGTTGTAACTGTATCAAGAGATTTCTAATGCCTAGGTGTATGAAGTCATGTTTCCCCAAGAATGATAGCACAATGAAGAGATAAATCAGCCTGATAACACAATGAAGAGGTAAATCACTCCCTCATGCTTTGGAGCATATTCCCCAGAGTCCTCTAAGAAAAAGCACATGTAATGTTGAATGAAGAATTCCCCAAGGAGGTTTAAAGAACAGCCAAAAATGGAAGTTAAAACCTAGTGGGAGCAACCTTTTTTTTAATGCCCAGTGGAGAGCAAAAGGCTTAAAAAACCCACTGGAAGTATGTTGACCATATGGCTTACTCTAAAGCAGGCCATCTAATCTGGAATCCCACATCATCTGGAAGTGGTTTGGTAGCTCGTGCAATGAGAACAGGTTTGTACTGAATATGATTTCTGTGTACTTTATAAGCAACCATCTTAGCTGACTTTTCAAAGGAGCTTTGGAATTCAACATGTGCTTTGCTGTGGCCCAAACCCATATCAAATCACATCGCTAGGTCCACATGAGATTCCAGGTTAGGTATCAGTCCTTATTCCTTAATGTGTCTGTCCAGATCCAGACTTCCCTGCCAGCCCTGAGAGTGAGCCAGGGGCCTGGGTGGCCTTGTGAGTTGAGCTAACACCACCCTGGGGTGTCACGGGGACAGCTGCTACCACTGCCACTGGCTCCTGGCTGGGACAGCTCGCCAGCAGGGATGACACCTGGCCATCTGGGGACCCACGAACCTGCACCTGCGATGGGCAATTGGGGACAGGAATGGGTCCCCAGACAGAGGAGCTGCCAGCATGCAACAGCAGTGTCCTGAAAGCTGGCTGAGCCAGGCCACAGGGCAACGGGACCCAACTGCAGGCAAGGGGGGAAGAGATGGGAGACGTGGCTTGTCTGAGGCAAGGCATGGCAGCAGCAGGTGAGAGTGGGCAGCAGATGCCGAACCTGCCGAGGGCTGGACTGGAAGGAGCTGGAACCATGGACTTACAGGACCAAACGGTCCTGGCCTGGGTGGAAGGACATGAGGGGGAACCCCTCTGGACATGGAAAGTGAGAGGCGGGGCTGCGCAGAGGGACATAAAAGGAGGCATGGAAGCTGGGATCAAGGAGGCGAACAGGGGGTAGTCAGAACCTGCCAGAGACAGAGATAGGGATAGGCAGGGCTATTTTGGGGCAG
>NW_015217260.1:0-1858 GCF_001447785.1 Gekko japonicus | reverse complement strand
GAAGGCTCCCACAGTACTATCATTCTGCACAAACTAAGACATTCACACAGTCAGGAGAATATAATCCTAATGAGGTGGCAAAACCCTGGGGTGGTAGAAAATGAAAGATATCACATGTCTGCATCAACTCCTAGGATTTTGTTTCTGAATCTTTGGATTTCAGAAACCCTTTGGCAAGGTAGATTGTTGCAATGTCAATTCATAAGTCTATTTTTGTGCAAACAAAAACAGCAAAATAACTCATCAATAAAATGTGGTATGTGAAATGGCTTTTCTCTGACAAGAGTTTGACTGAAATAAATCTGAAGTTTGATTTTGTATTTTCTCTGCACAAAACCCCTGATGTAGTAAAAAGCATCCTTTTGATGTCTAAAATGAGATGTCAGAAATTTGTTTCATTATGACAAATTTGAAGAACTCAAGCTGCCCTCCATGGGGGGAAACAGTTTTGTGTTGGAGCAGGTGTTTCTGGCCATGCTGCTCCCTCCTCTTGGGTGCACTATACCATGTGCTGTGGTACTGGTATTGCCACCTCATGTGAGATGCAACTGCTGGTGCAACTGCTTTCCTCTTTATTCATCTAGTTCAGTTGTAGATTGAGATGGGTGACTGCACTGTTGAGACACGTGCTTCATATTACCATGTCCATCATGTTGTATATGGAGCCACTATCTGCTTTTTAGTAGACAACTATCCTTTTTTTTTACATCTGTTCAGATTTTCCTGTCCAATTCTTTATAGTAACCATTTGAATTATTTATTCATCTAATAGTGGCAAGTGGCAAGTTCTAGAAGGGTCACCGTGTTAGTCTTTTGCAGCAAAAACCCAATAGGCTCATTGTTACTGATCTCAAATAATAATGTGCCCTGCATTTATAATTCAGAAAATAAGCTGTTTTAGTTATCAGCAGTAGTCACCCATTTTAACTGCTATCACCTTCTACTCAATACTTGCATTATGAGCACGTCTGCACAAAGTTAAGATGTGGCCATGGTTGACATCAGTGGGTAATGAGCAGTTGCATGGCATGTGTTTGACAAGTGCTTCTCATGAGAAGACTAGGCCAAAAGGATACATTCCTAGTGAGACCATTGAACCACTTCAGACTCCATATAAGGTGACTTCATCTCCTCTGTGTGGAATCAGCTTCTACATAAGTTAACAACTGTGCTACAGTTTCATACGTCATTAGGCTAATGTTCTGTTTAACTACAGCTATCAATCATTTTGTTATTAAACCATTTTGTGCCTTGCAGCAAGTGTGAAAATCAAAATCCTTCCAATTGTATTACATAAGGATGTACATATGTTGCCTGAAGATGCTTTAAAACCGTTGATCATGGATTGCTTACAAAATATTGTTTCTTACTTCCTTTTTGAGATGTATCCAGTATTGGAAAACCTGAAAACAATATACCAAGAAAACAATAAATAAGTATTTCAAGTGATGAAATATCACAGGTATGTTTACCACTGCAGACATGTCATACAAATATGTTTGGGTGCAGGAAAGTCTCCATAAAAGTTAATGGTCCTCTTATGGAAGAGGTGCTTGAGAATAGGGCTGAGCTAAAGAGGAGCAGGAAAGTCTCTGTGAATGGTTTGGGGTCTTCATCTAGAGAGTGTACAGTGTCATCCCTTTGTCAGTGTCCCCACCACCACCACCACCGGGACTGTGTTGAAAGAGGGCAATTAACCAATGCAGAAGCAAGGGCAATCATTACCCAATTGGTTGACTACTTCAAACAACTGATCACTAATGACAAATCTCATTTTAATTACTCCTATTTTAAAAGATGTGATAATATTCCTAACCTTCCAACAAAAAAAGAGGACATTTCCATCAGTTTTTAAAAA
>NW_015217259.1:0-1856 GCF_001447785.1 Gekko japonicus | reverse complement strand
CCACCTGCACCCACACTTGGTTCCAAGGAGACGGAGGTCTCCGGACTGCGTCAGGGGAGCCATGAAGGCAGGACTGTAGAAGCTGGACCCGATGCTGCATGAACAGCTTCCTAACTCACCACAATGCCCAGAGATGCTAGGCACACCAGGGAAGGTACTGAGCAGCTGGGAAGGGTGAACAGAAGCAGCTGCAAAAAAACCCAGCTCTACAAGAAGGCCCCAACAAGGAGGACACCATGTCAGGTGAGGTCCCTACTGAGTGCCTGACTTGGGAGGCCAGGGGCCAGCTAGCAGCCAACCCCTGAGGGCCAACAGCAGACACACAAGGCAACAAGGGTGGCACATAAGCCCATTCCTCACCAGTTATGGAGCCAGGGAGTCTCCTTTGGAAAAGTGGGGCAAGGAACAGTCTATATTGACCCACTTAGGCCAGCAGGGACTAGAGGAGAAGCAGGGAAGTGGGATCCCAGACAGGCAGCAGCTCATTGGGCCAAGGGCCTGCCACTCCTGTAGATCCATCCCCCAGGAAGAGAGAATGGTTGAGGCTGGAGTTGTCTCACCCCCCAGGCAGCCCTGGGAGAGCCAGGGAGGAAGGGCAACCAGGGAGAGGTTACTGGCAGGAACAGTAGAGGGAAGAGGGTGCTGTAACCTCCCCTCTCACTCTCTTCTGAGGTTTTTCCCCCAGAGCAAGCCCTACTAAAGAAAGCCTGGAGAAGAAGACAGCCCCGGACTCCGTCCTGGCACCAGAGTCTGACAAAAGATTTATTTATGTATTTCTTACCCTGCTTTTCTCCATAATGGGAACCCAGTGTGGCTTACACAAGTACAGTTTAAATGAACAAACAGAAAAAAGATTAAGCACAATAGACTACCTCCTGGGCTGGTCCTGGGTCCACTGAGATTACTCACTCAAGGCTATAGGCTGTAAGCCATGAGCTAAAAGCTGAGGGCCTAGAGCTGTTTGGCTTTTGCCAAAGAGCTTAGGCCTTATGCCTTTGGTCACATCCAGGCTGCAATACCTGCAAACCAGAAGGGAAACTGAAGCTCAGCCCAGACATTGTACAGATGGCAGATATGTTCTAAAGAATTCACCTCTCTGGCTCCTCTCTCCTTTCCTGATTATTTGAGTGCCACTGTTGTCCCTTTGGAAACTGCCTTGGGAATCTTTGACTGAGACAGCAAGATGAGGGAAAAAACTCAGATAAATAAATAAAACCACAGTTTGCCTGGTCCCCTGCTTCCAAGAGGGGCAGATTTCATAACCTAATAAAGAGCTGTTTATTTTTTTGTGTTTATTTCTGGGTAGTGTTGTGTCACAAAAGGTTGATACAGGTGTGGGCAGGGAAGCTAGTGAAACTCTTGATGCATTTGTAACTGCTGTGGGATAATTTTGTGAGGCTGCTTTATTGGCTATGAAATTTGCAAACTGGACAATGCTGACAGATCAAAGGACTTTGAAAATCAAGACCTGTGCAGTGTATTACTACAGCTGGGTGAAATAAAGATTAAAGGTTGTGATATAGCACAGTAAACAAATATAATATAATTGAGGGGTTTTCCATGTCAGTTGCAGTACCAGATAGTGCTCTCGGTAGCTCACTCATTAGCCAGTCATTGAATTATTTTAAGGTAACTTTAAGCCTGTGAATGAAAGTAGACTTACCAGCTTTCACACCAGCACCAAAACATGGGAAGCTGACACAACTCAATCTCTTGGTTTGCAACCAAGAGGAAAGGGCTTTCACAACAGTGAGGAGATGAACTGATGAAGTCGAGGTGATTTTCTAGGTGGTGTACCACACTAGGGAGAGGGAAGGCAGCATTGTATAGCCTGATTTTGTCAGCTCTTGGAAGCT
>NW_015217258.1:0-1853 GCF_001447785.1 Gekko japonicus | reverse complement strand
GTGCATAGAACGTGTGGGACCACTACTCAGTTATATATAAGAAGAGATACTTTTTAATGCTGTGAAATGGGGGACTATATTTGCACACCAGGTCAGCTTTAAAGATGTGCAGTCTTGATTGCCTGGAAGACTGTAGCACCTCCAAATGAGGGAATTACTGTGGGCAAATGATGTTGTACTAATCATTCATTAAAATAATTTTCTATGGAACCATGTAGAATGTATTTTGACACACACTCCATGTTCTCCTCCATGTTTAGTGCTGAGAAAACCACAATTGGAAGTAAGCAATAAATTCTGGCACCTAGAATATATATTGACTGACAGCATCACTTGAAGAGGAACGGAATACTTTCATTGGACCCAAACATTCACATGATTTATGCTGCTTTCCCAAAGAATAAAGTGACGTACAAAATAAAATAAGAATTTAAACCATAGGCATTTTACACAACCAACACCAAGCCAAAAAAACAGCATCCAGCACCAGAATACTCAGCACCTAGCCTGCCAGTCCAAAAGCCAGCTCCTCCCCAAAAAGGTGCTCCTTTCAGAAAGTAAGGAAAGATGAAAGAGTGAAACTGTGAACTGTGCTCAGAGGCATAATGCAGTTAATATAACATTGTCAGAGTTTTTCACCTCCTCCAAGACTTACAGGGAGGCAAGTGGATACCTTCTGCCCTAGCTGAAGCTTTCAAGTTGTCTTCAAGGGCAGCCCCATATGGAGAAATGTCAGATTGGTGAAATCTTCCTGGAGTTATGCCAAACTATCATGATAAAGATTATTTTCCATTCCTGTGATCTCAGTAGCCTACAATATTACTGTGAGACCTGGGGAATTTAAAGCTTCAGTAAAGACATCTGAACAGCTTTCATCCTCACCACCTGCATCACACCCCTAGCATTTCAAAGCAAGATAAGGTCTCCAAGGTGGACCTCTAGACCAACATTTTTAAGACATTTTCAAACTGAAACACTTGCACTGACTCAGACATGTAAGAAAGATACTAAGTGATGTGCTTTATAGATTGTTTCTACAAACCTCCAATTTAAAAATATTTGTGAACAGGGTTTAATAGACTTTGACATCAATGAGTGGAAAATTCTGCCATATAGCAGGGACATCTGGCTTCCCAGATTCTGGGCTGGAACACAAAACTATAATGAAAATTGGCTACTTCAGCTTCAGAACAAGCTTGCAAATCAGCTACTTCAGCTCCAAAACAAGTGTCAGTCATGCTCTTTCCAAGGAAGATTATACATTAGAAGTATTTTTCTGGAGGCAGGTCCTGCCAACGCAGAATGTCCATTATCACCAAAGAAAATGTACGGTAATTCAGCTAAGTCCAGCTCATCCAAAGGATGCTGTATGCTTATTATGGATCTGCATTCAGAATGTAAGTAAACAAAATCCAGCATTATTTGTACTCTCCATTCATCAATGTTGGGTGGGTTGCTAATACATGAAATTACCTCTGATTTTTAGGTTTGAAATTTGAACCAGCTAGTCAGATTTGGCCACTTGTATGGTGGAGGTGTGGTATCTACAGTTCTACTCTGCTTTTCATTTCAATTTTCCCACACTACCTTTACATTCAAATTTCTTTTACTAAGACAGCAAGGAGAAGGAAGGGGCAGATAAGTGTCCGAAAGCCATGCCATTCAACCACTGCATGTATCCCATGTTTGCACTGCAATGTGTCATTCATGAATATGTTCTCATTCTACATAAGTAGGAGCATTCCTTGTTGGATACTTTTTAGTCAACTGTTATCAGTTTGACAGTTGTTGTGCAGTCGCACAGTCCAGTTTGACTCTTCGCAGCCCCATGGGCTACATCATGCCAGGCCCTC
>NW_015217257.1:0-1859 GCF_001447785.1 Gekko japonicus | reverse complement strand
AAGTGACATCACACCACTGGTGATGGCCTCATATCCTTACCCCATCCAGTCTCCTGCTGGTTGCCTGCCTGGTCCATGCTGGGCCTGGCAGCTCTAGTCTGGATTCAACCTTTAGATCCCCTACCCAAAGCACATGCCTACCTTTACAAGTCTCTGTTGTTTACATGCTTCACTGGTTGCAATGTATGCTCTCCAAAACTAACTCTTGGACAAGTCATAAATGAATGAGAGGAGATTAGACATGAGAATGGGTGTTAATAAACAATGACACAAGAACCTAATATGTACTAGTGCTACATAATAACTGTAAGTAAAGCCTAATTCTCATCTGCTAAATCAGAGGCAAATCTGCCACCAGCATCAGCATTGTGCAATCATATTTGAAGGGCACAAATCCTACACAAGAAGATAAAATGTCAAAGAAAAATGTCATAAATACTGTATATGAGTGTATGCATACATGATCACATCCTGCACTTGCCGTTACTCACTTTTAATTGCTACTGTTCCCTCCACGCACATTTGCCTGAGCATATTTTATAAGAGTTATTTTAGGAATCACCTTTGAGGAAAGTATTTCTAAAGCTTCTCTGGCACAAATTTAGCCTAATGGGAATGACAGCACACTGCCCAATGTGAAACAAGAAACTACACTAATCCCTCTCATTGGGGCAAAACCCAGACAGCAAACTCCTGAGTTAAAAATAACTTCATCCCAAATGTGATCCATACTATTTTGTTACAGAGTTTGGGAATCCCCAGACTCAACTATAGCTTCCATAAGAAAGAAGGAAGAATTAATGGGTGCTCTTCTGAAAGGAGAAATTCTGAAGGAAGAAGAAAGGAGCACTGAGCTTTTCCCTTTGTTAACCTCTATAAAATGCATTAAAGAGGTACTTGGCTTTTTCCCTTTAACTATGCCTTTCTTTTTCATTGTTGTTGCTGCAGATAGCAATGGCAGTGGAAATTCAATATTACCAGCTATTGGCAAATCCATTTCCCTAATTTCCTTTACAGAACGTGCTGTTAAGGTAGAAACCCCAGAGAAGCACTGAAATGTTCTTGCTTCCGGGTAAGATGGTTATATTCCCGAACTCTGTCTCTGGTGTGAAGAATCAATATTTTTCTCCTCAAACAAACTCACACTGGGGATAAAAGGATACAGCTGGAGCAGCACGTTTACATTTGCTCTGTTTGCTTATGTGCGTGCATGCAAGCGTGCATGCATATTTTAAACCCCTCTCTGATACAATAAGCAGGTATAAGGGACACAAAAGAAGGGAGCAGTAAGACACCTGTAGTTATGGAACAAACACCTCAGTCTATCTCTCCGGTATCTCTCGTATCACTGTTCTGCTTAAAGAGTTCCTTATTATCTCATGGCAAAGCAGCTTAAGAAATTATTTCAGGAAATCCATCGAGTCCTCCAAAGTAGAAAAAGGATTAAATGCATAGCTAATAAGGCTTCTCTGCTCACCGATTGCTAGTAGATAACATAAAACCCATTCAGCCCAAATGTTTGATCAAATATTTTGTATCTCTCAACAGTACTTATTATTTTGAGGATTCCATGCTGGTTCTCCTACTGGTTGGGGGGGGGAGTTGGTTTTATTGGCTATTTTATGTGAAGAAGGGGGATTTTAAGCTTGTGTTGTCATAGTAACTTGCTCAGGTTAGAAAGCTTTATTACATGTTTGGGGTAATTCTCAATCTCAAACTTTGCTTAGTTAGATCTTGATTTTCAAACAATTTAAGTTTACTTTTTCATCTGTGATACGGTGCTTAGCCTTTAAGTTCCTTAAGTTTAACTCCCCCGTAGGGATGGGCACAGACCAGCTCATGAGCCAAAATTCGGCATG
>NW_015217256.1:0-1870 GCF_001447785.1 Gekko japonicus | reverse complement strand
TTTCTACAAAATGACCCCTGAATAAAGGATTCTTATTAGTATGAAACTGACAAATGGTTCCATGTAACTCTGTAAGTTTGTTAGCACACACAGTACTGAGAAGCTATTGCTGGGCGTAGCCTAGTGCACTCTGCTACATATAGAGATTCCTGGCTGTACCATACCAGTGAATCTAACAGAACTGTTCATTTGAAAATTGTGGACAAATCATCAATCCAAGTGTGTGTAGGAGTATGCACAGACATTGAAAGCAGGGTACTTTTGCTCTCCAAGCATGTTATCAGTGAAGATCACAGAACTACTAAAGGTACTAGATTTAAAGCATGCACAGTCAGATGGGACATCTGCAAGTCAACTCTTAGGGCAAAACTAGATGTTACAGCAGCCGCATGTTCAACCCATGGCTGCTGATGCCATTTTGGAGGAGAATTTGACCATTTAAAAATGGTAATGACGCGGAGGAACCAGGTGATCTTGTTTCCTTCCCCTGCCCCATGCCTTTTCAAGTGCTGAAGTAGCCCTTTTTTCAGTACTTGAAAAGACATGGAGGGGCAAGATCATCTGGTCCCCCACATCACTGGCCAGATCAGGATTGGGCCCTTGCAGCAATTCTCCTCTAAAATGGTGTTGGCGCCCAGGGGTCAAATTTGTGGCCACCGTAGCATCTAGTTTGGCCCTTACAGCTGCCATGAACTCACTAAGTAATCTTAGACAAGCCACTACACTTCACCTCACCCTGTCTAGTAGCTGAAGATAATTGATCTACTCTACAGAGTTGTTGTAAGGCTTGCTGAAATAATGACCACGAAGTATTTTATGCATTTTATGAAACCTACTAGGCAAATTCTGACTACAGTTACTGTCATGAGTTTGTTATTATAAAGAACCAAGTTTTAACTAGCCTTAGATGCACTTAGGGTAGGGTAGGGTAGGGTAGGGTAGGGTTGCCAGGTTCTTACCAGCTGCCAGTGGGGGGCTCCAGGATCTTCCTGCACACATGCAAAACACATGCGCCATGATGACATCACCTGGAAATGACATCATGTTGCCACTGTTCGGGGGGAAGCTCTACTTTTTGGGGAAAACTCTATGGTCTGAGCCCAGTTTTACCATAGAGTTTTGCCCAAAAACTAGAGCATCACCCCCTGATATTGGCCATGTGATGTTGTCACTCTGGGGTGATGTGATTTCATTGCATTTGGGGGCATTTGTGACCGGGGTTCCCCCCGCCAGCTATCTGGCTGGCAGGGGAAAGGGACCCACAAAAGTGGGGGAAAACCCCACCTGGCGACCCTAACTTAGGGTAGAATTAGTCCTGGTGTAAATAGATAGCAGTTGTCTTAGATATACTACTACTGTAATACATAATGCAAAAAAAGTTATCAAAAAGGTTATCGAAACAAACAGGCACATCTTTTTGACCTTCCTTGCAGACTGTGCCACATTTGTATTCCTTAACTGACAGAAGGGGAAAAGTTATTCTAATATGATTTCTTTGTGAGAAAAAAAAAAGTTACTGTAAAACTCAAAAGAAGAATCTCCCAGGAGCAAGACTAAATATTGTGAGGAGTTTAGCCACAGGGCAAATGTTTCCTATTTCCAGATTTCACGGCTCAACCTTCTCCCAGGATGTTTCCTAATGCTCTCATTTATAATCCAAATGATCTTTCCTACTGGATGGTTTTAACTAAGCTGTGATTCTCATACCTGTGAGGTCAAGGAAGCCAATCATCTCTGAGTAAAGCGCTCCAAGAATTTTGAATGACTATTAGTTGGCTCACTACAGCATATCAAAATGTTCAGAAAAGATCTTCTACAACAACTTCTGGAATATGTGGTCTCTACAGTCAACAAAATAGCTATCCCTTTC
>NW_015217255.1:0-2880 GCF_001447785.1 Gekko japonicus | reverse complement strand
GTCTTAACCACTTGAGCCACCGCACTCACTGCTACAACACAAAACTAGCCATGGGAAAAGCTCCTTTTTAAATGAGCCATTCCTTAGGGTACATCCACACATCACTGGATATCATGCTATTGCTGTGCAGTTGTCTTGTCCACATGCGAATGTCCACTTATAAATGCTTGGTATAGTACAGCAGCAGTTGCACTATCCAATGATGTGTGGATGTATGCTAATATCCAAGTCACTCAGAAGCATTGTGCAATGTCACTGATTCATTAAAAATTCTTTATGCTTTCTTTTACTGAATATCAGGAAGTATGAAATAAATATGGCATCCATTTTTCAGGTGTCTTTTTCATAAAAAAGCAAGGGGTAGTCCAGAATTAACGGGCAGAATTGTTAAAAACGTCCTGCCTTTGATATTTAAATGAAACCACTGGAATTCACCTGCAACATCATAGAACAGAAAACAGTTCTAAATTTCTCCCGTTTTAGATTTATGGGCTTAAATAATCTGTCCCTGTATTCTTTGGAAGTTGACTTTAGAAAGGTCTGCAGTTTTGAGAGAATTTTAACCTGCCTTTCAGTGTACTTGATCATTCAAAGCAGATCTTTATTTTCCCTTGGAGTGTACTTTTCCACAGACTAGAAAGTCTGATCTTATTTTACTAGATGTCATTTTTACATACTCTTTTTATTATTACATGCAGCCAGAACAGTTGACAGTGGAAATGATTTAAGTAAGAAAATACAGTGAAGTCAAATAAGACTACATAAGAACAGGAGGTTTCAATTTCCTCCGGTTCATTCTGTTGCACACAAGCGTAAGAACAGGTAACTATCGGTGCAATACTAAGAACACTTTCTTGGAAGTAAACTCTGTTGAGCAGACCAGTTTAGGACTGCTGTCTTAATTTCTGAATGGGACAGCTCTTGGATTTAGCATGTGGACTGGAAGGAAATTAGGCTGAGCAGTGCTGGGTGCACAAATTCGTGTGGCTGAGAGCGGATACAATATCTGTGAAGAAGGACTATTAGACTAATGGGCAGCACAACCCCAAGGGCCATCAAAGCAGAGGCAGTGATGTCACTGGTCAACAGTGATGTCACTGGTCTATTCCTTAAAGGAAAACCACACAGGCTAGGTACCGGGCAAACACCCCTGCAGTGGGACCCCATCCACCAGCTGCCCCCAGCTGGGGAAACAGGGTGAGGCTCCCTGGCCCAGAGACATGGGGGGGGATGGGCTTCAGGAGCTGGCAATGGTGGGCCAGAATAAAAATGGAAGTGGGTCTAGGAACACATGCTAGCAGGGGCAATGGCATTGGGCTGCCCCTCGACGGTGCCCTGGCATTTGCAGTTTGTGCTGTCAGGACCTGGCATACTTCTGGTGGCTGGATGGCTAGGTGCATCCTCGTGCCCAGGGCACTGTTGCCATGCACCTCCACATGATCCACCTTGGCCCCTGCCCCATATAGCATCACATCCTGGAATAGATCGTCCAGGGGATGCACCCACCTTTGTGGGTGCACGCCCTGCATTTCAAGGGCCTGGCATGGAGGAATCCTACACAAATAGTGATAAGGAGGCCAAGGCTGGAAAAGAGCCCGAGAGGTCCATGAGGGACTATGGCATGCCAGTATCAGTAGTAATCCATGACCAGATATCAGCGGCAGGGACTCTCATTGTGATTAGCTCCATTGAGGGTGAGTGTCCCCCCACAAGCATGACATTGGGGTTGGAAGCCTACCCTGGGATGTCCCTTGCCCTGCACACAGACTGCAGGATGCCCCCACCCTTTGACCCCTATGGGCCAGCCAGGGTGCGTGTGAGTGGCTGGTCCTCCTCCCAACTATACTCTGACCATGCCCCATTCTTTCCTACAGGGCCATCTTTAATGGATGTACTGGCAGGTCAGCAAAGCATGGAAGCACTGCCAGATGAAGTGGCAACTGCCCTACAGTGCCTGGAGAGGGTAGTGAATGGCAAGTGGCAACCCTGGCATGACAGAACTGGCCCATTGGCCTGGAGGACATCTGGGACACCTGCAGCAGCTTGCTGGGGCCATGTGCAGGCTGCTGGACCTCCTAGGGATACTGCCAGGCAAAAGGTACTGTGGGGGATAGTAGCCAGTGAACCCTCAATGGTTGGGCCATTCCCCCTTGGACTCCCTCCCTGTGTGGCTGTGGCTGTTTGCGGTGTTGCTGGTTTCATTATTATACCTTCCCAGGAAAATGTATTGTTTACTCCTGCTTTTACAGAGTGCAAGAGGACAGGTCCCTACCAGTGTTCCCTCTAAGCTGAGTTAGTGTGAGCTAGCTCACAGTTTCTTAGCCTCTGGCTCACAATTTTTGTCTCAGCTCAGGAAGGATGGCTCCTGAGCAAACTAATTTATGCAGTAGCCAAATCGCTTGCTCACAGCTTTAATGCTAGTAGCTCGCAAAGTAGAATTTTGGCTCACAAGATTCCACAGCTTAGAGGGAACGTTGGTCCCTACTCCAAGTTACTTACCATCTAAAATTTGATATAAGGGAGACTATGTAAAGATATGAGGAAGACGCAAATAGGAACTAAGATGGGAAAGATATTCAGTCATGATAATTCCACAGGATCAGGCATTCTTCAGTAGACTATAGAATTGCACCACAGGCTTCACGGAAAAGTTTCAAAGCTCATGATATTAATCTAACAAAAGGTATGCAACCTGCTAAGGTTCTGTATTGAGAGTTATTAACAGTGGTGAAGAGTTATTCCAGTCCAGAGTTATTCCAGTCTATGCAGAGTTATTCCAGTGTAAAACCACTGAAACCAGTGGATTTAGACTGGAATAATCCTGCACAGGAATACACTGTAAATTAATCAAGTTTGTTGGGAGCTCCTTTAATTTCAAAG
>NW_015217254.1:0-1863 GCF_001447785.1 Gekko japonicus | reverse complement strand
GCCTATCAATGAGTAATGGAATGCCCTACATGACCTTCCTTCAGATTAATTTTGTGGAGTACTAGTTTACTCCACATTGGGTGTAATAGGAGGGCTGAGACATCAGCCAAGACTATCTTTATCATTGAGTATCCATACTAAACATTTTCACAGGCTGCAGTGTCTGGTGCCTGGAGTTTAGTCTCTCGTGCCGTTCTTGCAATTGAAAGTTCCTTAGCTTGTAGCGGGCAGGCAGTCTTTCCCATGCCCTCCTTGCAATATGAAATGCACCTGTTCGTGTCTACAGGTCACTTTGAGATCTAGTGCATTTGTTTGCTGAACGCACCGTAATCTGCTTGCTTACTATCCCAGGGTGTGATTTGTAAGAAACTTTTCTGAAGCTGATCACCTCAGGATGTCGTCAGTGCCCAGGATGTCATAGTCCGAGCAGTGCAGAATGTGGGATTACAAAGATATAGGCAATGAAGTTCTGTCCCACTATAGATCAATTCCATTACAAGAATGCCATCCTGCACATTTTGAAAAATGACTCTATTTGTGGGAACTTTGTTGACCCACTCCGGCAGTCCATTCCACAAGCTGGAGCCACTACCACCGTGTCCGTGATTTCTTTTCTTTTTTCCTCCGAAGGATCTTCAGCTAACATCGTCCCAGGGCTAAGGGGATATGTTTTGATGTGCAGTCTGCCATACATCTATTTCTATTGTTTTGCTTAGGATAAATGCATAGATAGAAGCAAGACTTGTGAATTAATACCAAACTGAGGCTGTGCAAAGCAAGTCTAGACAGCTTCTTCAATTTATGCTGTGCAGAACAATAGCACTTTTATTGTACTATGGGATATTCATAGCTCTTTCCATACATTAATCATTGCAACCCGCTGCTTTGCTTTGTGAATGGAATGTGATCCTATAATAAAGCTCTAAAATGCAGAGGCCCAAAAGAGGTTTGTTTAGCGTGTTGCTGTGGGAACTATAAATTTGAATTCCTTTAATTGTGCATAACTCAAATCACAGCCTTTCGTGCATTAGAAAAGATGGCTTAGTTTGATGTTCATACAAATTGGCTATTAAACTCCACTACAACTTAGGCATCCGGTTTGCTAAATTATGGCACAGTAAGTAAAACTGGCACAGTGCCAGTAAATTAGATCCTTGTTAGGATCTTTTCTGTATGTGCTATTTCTCCCCAGGAAACTTTTTAACAATGCGGTTAAACAATGCTAGCGTTTTGACTAATTGCTTACGGCCTGATTCAGAGAGTTGGTTTTCAGTAGCCAGCGTATGTGGTTCCCATTCTTTCTGTATTGTCAGGGAAGATGTCCTTGACGCATGGTGTTCAGCTGTATATCCTTAGGGAAACGGGAAACGCAGATGCTGACAAAGCCTTCCCGCGTTGACAAATCAGTTCTCAGGAGGAAACGTGCTTGCTGCTGTGCTAAAGAAGTGTCTCGGACTGTGGTATGGAATACACTGGTATGGAAAGAATGTTGTTGAGACACTGCAAGAAGATACCAAGCCTGAGACCCAAGAGTGCCATCCTTTGTGTCTCCATAAATCTCTGGCTGAAGGAACAAAAACCTGGCATATTAGCCCAGAAGCCTGAACGGCTATAGGCCAGAGAGGGTCATGTGGTAGGGACTGGTTTCTCCCCCCACTGACATACCAGAACTGTTTCCGGATCAGGCTTACTCAATAGCTTCAGCAACAAGGGGCCTCTGCTAGTGTGGTTCATGGTACAGAATGCTTTTCCTCATTTTACGTGCACACAGACACACCGCACTGTGCCTGACAGAATGTCATGCTGACATGAAATGGCGATCTCACACCGGTGTTATAAAGCAATGCTCCCTCTAAGCTGTGG
>NW_015217253.1:0-1870 GCF_001447785.1 Gekko japonicus | reverse complement strand
ACTACTCAATTATATATAAGGAGAAATAGAAATAATGAGTGGTTATTGGTTTTGTTATGCAGTACCATACTTTGACACATCTGTATGTATATTTCCATGTTAAAAGCCTTTAATACCAGTAGCTCAATGTTAAATATTCACAAGGTGAGTGACATCAAATTCGTTATAATTAAATCATATTAGAATCATTGATTTGAATCATTTTATAGCTTTACAATTATCTTGCAGACAATGATCTCGGTAATTTTTGCTAAATGCTTAAGTATCCCATTTGACCTGAAGGGTTCTGTTTTTGACTTGCATGATGGCTAAATGTATTAATGTCCCAGAAAATGTTTCATACTCCATTTATTGTAAAATATTCCATTTTTAATAGGTGGCAAAGTAAAACTTAACACTCAGGTATATTTAATTCTAATAGGAATTCCAAAAGTTCATGCACAGGCTTCTGCCAAAGTTTACTTTGTATTTCTAGGATTTGCAGTACTCTTTGTCCATTGAATTTCTTATGCACATATATTTATTTTATAATATGATAATCTTTATGGATATTTTATTATGTGCCAGTTTGGCTCATAGCCTTTGCATGATTTGTGAGTGCTTGAGTTGAAAGTGCAGTGTATTGTTTATCTCTGAACAACCATAACATGGTCATTATAAACAACAATTGCGCCTACACAGCTATGTGTTGCTTTCCTTCATGCTGATCCTGTTTCATAATTACCATGTCTGACATTGCTGTCACATGACCTAAAATACATACTATTAAAAAAAAAGAAATATCATGTTTTGAGATGAGTCTTACTAGGTTAGGTGTGCCTTGTATATATATGCCTTATATATGTATCTCTGTGTGCCTTGTATATGTATCTCTTGAAGTTTAATAATGATTTCCAAGCTGTCCAGATCTGGAAAATCTTGCACATGGGACTTCTTGCACTGCTTCATGGAAACTTTAGTTTCTTCCCCATCCCTGGGGTTGCCAGCCCTCAGCTAGAAATCCCTAGGTGCACTTGGGGGGAGGCTGCTGAATAGAGGTTTGATAACTCCTAGAGTGTCATGATTTCACTTCCTGTTCTGAAACAAAAAGTGATGTCCTGACACCATCCTCCCATGTCTTCTCCACTGTTTATTGTGCAAGGGGGGGGGACAGGGAGCATTGCTGGGAGGTCCCCACTGCAACTTGGTAAGTGGCATCCCTACCCTTCTCATGCAATCATCAAGATGTTTTTTTAAACCTTTAGAATAATAAAGAATATGTGTGTCTGTTTTTGTTTTGTTGGAGTATTGCAGTAAAGTTCCACATGCTCATACATACAGATAGCGTTATCAACTGTAGATTGTTTCAGTACTGCATCTAACTGCCTAGACACAAAGAAGGGAAATACCTCTAGAGATCTGTGATTTAAAATGTCACTTTAATGACACAACTATAATGCTGGGGAATATGTGCCTTCATGTGATTGAGATGGTTTTGTCACTGATTGCTCAGGCACAAACGTGTCAATAAATAAGTTACAAATACAGCTTCTTTAGTAAGACCTGACCCAGACATGACCCTGTAGCACAAGTGCTTGAAGCTCAAAGCATCAGTACTAAACTCCGAACAACAACATTGAGCATGGTAAGTTTGACTGGCATTTGATAGAAGTTTGTAAAGTTATGAAAGAGGGAAACAGACAAAGATGGTGCCGAGCAGGGAGGCATAGTGCTAGCGGCTCCTGCATGAAACACTGATTCCAGCCAACTAACAAATCTTCAGACTAGACTGGATAGTTAAATAGCTATGCTGACTTGGACAGTATCTGATGGACTGATGCGAGACCAGAAACACTGGGTTTATTGCCAGCAAAATGAACAACAACACCTA
>NW_015217252.1:0-1861 GCF_001447785.1 Gekko japonicus | reverse complement strand
GTTCTGTCATCTGATGTGATTTGTAGTTGGTCATTGGTCATTACAGTTCACATGAAGCCAGGGTCTGTGCTTGCCCCCCTCCCTGGTATCATGCAACACCAAGCTGTGGTTTGGCATTACATGTAAATCAGCAACAACGTAAACTACCATATCAAAATACTCACAAGGCAGCATCCATTTTGGTCTTCTTCAGTTTTAGGCGGTTTTTGCTTCTGAATGCCATTTCTTTCTGTTCTTTACAGAGTCTGAAAGTGAAGGAGAATGAGATCAGCCATTACATTTTGAAACTGCCTTTGTGGTAAACCTCTCCTTCATTCTCCCCAGTATGCAGAATATGAACCTATGAAATGGGAGAGTTTCTAGCCAGGGTTGTCCTATGTCAGCTTCTGGTTTGATTAAAGGGATGGGAGAGTCAGAAGAATGCTAAATTTAGTTTATTTCTACGTCAGTCCTGGTTTGCATATCCTCCAGGATCTGGGACTGAACACTTTACATGAACAAGGAATTCATAGTAAGCCCATAATGCTGCTGTCCTCCCTCCCAAGATATTTTGGCATTCAGATTAAAAATCACATTTCTATACTATCCCCAGATCACATTTGTATGATGATCTGGTTTTATCAGATTATTGGATTTATATTTTCAAGATAGTAACTTTTCAGAAATCCAGGAGCCAGTACAAAAGTGGAAAAAGATATAAAACGCCAGTTACTGAAACAACTAACTAAACAAGTACAGTTGGCAGGTTAGGGCCACTACTGAGTAGAAAGTCCGTGCATAATAAAAGCAAGTTTGTATAATGAGAAAGTTGGTTCTGTATCTGTTGTTGTAGATGGACAATTTTATATTTTGCAAGTCTGCTTTGAAAGGCCAAAATGCTTTCTTTAAAACGTTCTTCCAAATGAAGGGAAAAAATAAAAGAAAAACCAAGAGTATAACTTCTTGGAAAATAAATGTAACTTGACAAGAAGGCAAGCAGAGAAGGAATTTGAGGAGGAAATTGTTACAGTTACATAAAAGCTGTTGGGGAAAAAACACATCAGAAGCTGAAAACCATCCACAGGCAGAAAATTTAATATTGTTATGATAACGGGGAAGTTGCAGAGAGGTCTATAAAATTATGGTGTAGAGATATTTTTCTTCCTGTCTTGTAATGCTAGAACTTGGTATCACCCTATGGAATTAATTGGTAATAAGTTCAGGATGGGGGGGTGGGGAGGACATCACACAGTGATAGTTTGGACAACATTACTTTATGGCATTAATGACCGCAAGGTGTGGCCTTAAAGAAGCTTGGAAAATAGATTGTTCATTATAGCTTTGTGGCTGTTTGTTCTGAGTACTAGATGCTAAGATCAAATATCCTCTCAACCTTACAATCTGCCTGTGAATTTCCAGAGGCATCTGCGTGTGTATTGGAGACTGAATGTTGGGATTTAGTAAACCTTGGTCAGATTCAGCAGGGCAATTCCTTAGTTTTTATGGTTCTCAGTCATAGAAAACTTGTGCAGCGATGTCAGAAATTACTGTTATTGTCAAAAGTAAATAGCCAAACCATAACTAGGAGCGGGGCCATCTTTAGCTGCTCTACAGGGTGATTTCAGACAATCAGACTACAAGTGAGAGCTGCCTAGAAATGCTCCCTGGTTAATATCTGGCCTACTGTTATAACAAAGAGACATATACCCACCCATGGAGAACCTGCAAGCGAATGTTTCATCCAATTGGCTAATAACAACACATCAAATGTTTCTCTTATGCCCATCTAGTTTGCTAAGCAACAAAGGCAGATCCTGATTTAAACCATCGTACTTTTGTTATCCTTTTGTTTTGTCTAAAATGATGACACACACACACACAC
>NW_015217251.1:0-1872 GCF_001447785.1 Gekko japonicus | reverse complement strand
CTGATCCCTGCGGTACCCCACTGCTTTTGCCCTATATAGTTGTTCTTGAGAAAGTTCAGAATGTATCTATCTGTACGTTTTATCCCAAGAAGCTCAGGATAGTGTACATGGTTTTGTCCCCTTCTGCCATCGTGAAAGTCTGTGGGAAGGCTTACTTTAGAACTGTGGGAGCACAAGTCCATCAGGAACAGAAGGGAATGAAAATGGGTGACAACAGCTCTTGCATTTGGCAGGTCAGGCAGTGTGACACCTCTGCAGTGGCTATGCCAGATATTCTGCCTTTGTGTAGTCAGTACCTTCTGCCTGCTATATTTCTGGTCCCAGCTCCTGTCTGCAAGGATCCTTGGTTGCAGAACACACCAGCCCAAGCCTGGAGTCAAGTATGGGTGTCCACAGTCCGAGCTTAATTACGGTGCTACTGTAAGATGCAGGGGTGATGGCCAGTGTACACAATATTCAAATGTGGACAACTATGGTCAGAGTGAACTCCATTTTTTGTGAACTCATTTTTTTTCATCCTATGCCTATTTACTGTATTCAGTCCGACGCTACATTCATAAGCCTGCAGCCCAAAACTTTAGAATGCCAGTTAATGCTCTTACCTGCTATCTTTGGTAATTTGATGGAGCTTTTTCTTCATAAAGGCCATGGTTGTTTTCTTGAGCAGTGCCCTCAATTGCCCTTGCATGGAGGGCAGGATGTACTGGCACAGCCGACGCAGATTTTCTCCAACAGCCGTTTGCTTTGCCTTGCCTGTGCTTGCCTCCGGATCTTTGCTTGCACTCTTCGTCTCTGCATGTTTTAATACCTTTTTAACCTTTGCTTTTGGAGATCTATCAATTTTTTCTTGTACGATCTTGAGTTCTTTTTATAAAGTGTTCTATTTTCGTGCTAATAATTGCTTGAAATCTTGGGATTTAGTGCAGTATCCTGCCGCTTCCTTACCCTGGCTTGAATGAAAAAAGGGTCATTGGACAGGACACTACCTGGTTTTCAATAGGCACAATAATACTAGTTTTGGGAGGAGTGTTGAAAGGATTCATTCACACTCTGCCAAAATGCCAGAGTTGATAAGAAACGTCCAAAGTGCACAGACAGACCTTTTTGCACATGCCTCAAGGTTTCTAACAGGGAGAACTGGCCTTTTAACTTACAGTGATAGTTCCTGGTTGGCGATTGCCTGGGAAGGCCATGAGCAACCTGGGGAAAGCAGCTCCAACAGCTTTGGTGGTGCTGCAAGGGCCATTCAGCTGAGCTGGTTGGTAGTGGCGCAAGAGGAGGTGATGGCTGAATTGACACTCATTGTCAGACAGGTCAGAGCCAAATGGCCCCTATAGCACTGGATTATGGCAGTGCACAGGTCACTCAGCCTGGTGTGTGTGTTCCCATGGTCCTCAGCCATTTTATCTTCCCAGTCTACCCCTAGCTTCTAATATCCTAATGTCCTAAGCCCCTGTTTCACCTGTTCCCATCACAGATAATGTGTGATGGCCATGAGAATAAAGTAGGTTGCATCTTGACATGCTCTTTGCGTAGCAAAGAGGCAGTGATGATAATGTCCTCTTACTATGTAGGATGCTTGGAAGTGTGTGACATACCCATTTTGAAAGATAATGGGGCAACATTTTCTAAAATTAAACTGTGGAACTGCAGTAGATGGCTGCTAGCATGGATGGCTTTAAAGGAGGATTCAACAGATTATTTCAGGATGGATCCACCAATGATTGCAAGCTATGGTGACTAAAAGAAACCTACACATCCAGAGGAAGCAAACTTTTGAATATCAAGAGGCAACATTCGGGGAAGACTTTGGCTTCCATGCCCTGTTTTATAGGGTGACTCATTAGCCACTGTGTGAAACAGTATGCTGGA
>NW_015217250.1:0-1867 GCF_001447785.1 Gekko japonicus | reverse complement strand
ATTCCACAAGTGGAGTGCTCCCCCACCGGAAGGCCTTTGCTCACCTCTGAAGGAGAACATCCAAAGCAGGACCCCTGTCAGACTTGGGGCAGGTTGTTTGCGGAGCCAGCGGGAGGTCCAGGTCCCAAGCCTGGTCAGGATTCCAAAGGTCATTCTAGCTAGCCTTTTGAATTGCATTTGGCAGCAAATCCATAACCAACCAAGTTCTTTTAATTCTGGTCAGATACCATCATGGTGATTGGCACCTGTCAGCAGGCGTGTTGCTGCTCTTTTTTTGCATGGGTGGAAGCTTTTAAGCTGTTCTCAAAGGTGAGCACCGTGTGAAGTGCCTTGCAGTAGCTTAATCCTGCTGGCTACCCATAGCCAGGCAATAACATGGTAAATCACAAGCTCCTGATCCCTCGTGGCTTAAGCATTGTCACCTGCCTCTCTCTGTCCTTTGCAGGTTCTACGCCCGAGATTCTGGCCTTCTGAAGTTTGAAATCCAAGCGGGACTCCTGGGCCGGCCTATCAATCACACTGTCCGGCGCCTGGTTGCATTCACCTTCCACCCGTTCGAGCCCTTTGCGATCTCTGTGCAGCGGACTAATGCTGAATATGTCGTGAACTTCCATATGAGGCACAGCTGCACATAATGCAGCTTCCATCAGTGGCAGCCGTGCCTATCGGCTAAATGCGTTTTGTCACAGACACACCAAAGCAGGAAACCCAAACACACCCACACCCCGCCTTTGAGGCGCTGCAAGCACCACCGGTCTTTCCTCGGCTGCTGTGGCCATTGGTGGAATACTCCTGCCCTCGGGGGAAGGCTGCCGGGGTGCTTTTGATGGATCAGCTGAGTGCTGATGAGCTGAGAGTCACTGTGCTTTCTCACTGCCTGACTCTCATCTGTCTGGCCTGGGGCCTGCTCTTATGCTCAGTGGACCAGTCCAGCTCCATTACATTCTTTTGTGGGGAGGGAGGTGTGACCTGTTGAGCAGAATGCCATGGAGAAACAGTTTTCCTTTGACCAAGGAGTCAGTCTTTAAAGAGCTGTCCCAAGTCCTGTCAGGGACTATTCACCAAGCTAAGGCAAATTACCTCTCAAAACCATAGTGCTGCGAGAATCCATCCCACCTGTTTGAGGTGGACGGCTGTGAACTATGCACAAGTCAGAGGGCTATGAATGTCTTTTGCCAGTCACTGAAGACTCTAGAGTCTTGCCATGCTGACTGGCACAGTTGGGAATGGATGGTCTTGCGGACCTTTACTGGTAGCCACTGTGTGGGCATGGTCCAGCCTTCCTTGTTCTGTCCTTATTCATTGGCAAAGAGCAAAATTCAGGTTCCCTTCTTTGGCAGCCTCATCCTGATTGGAGGGCTGGCGGAGGCTGGATGCTAAAGTCTGTTCCAAATTCACAGCTAGGGCTGGGGGAGGGGACAATCACTGTTCCACTGTGGTTTTGCAGTTGCGCAAAGGGATGAGTGATGTGTGCATGGATCCCATTCTCCCCTTCCTTGCTGCTGCCACAAAGGGGGCAGATTTCCCCACCCCTGTGCCCTTGCAACCCAAGTTAAGCACCAGCCCTTTGTGTTCATGGTGGATCATGTTACTGTATGTCATGTGAGTCCATCCCTCTGTCTTACGCAATTTTGCCTCAGGCTGCAGGCCGTGTGCCACTGAAGCTGGTCTCTTTGCTTTTGGAACAAGCCAGCATGTGAGCTGCAGACTAGGCCTCTGTGCCTTAGTTTTCAATGGGGAAGAGAAGTGAGACCCCCGAGGACTGAAAGGAGGCCTGTAAATAAAACATTACAAAAAATCGGGGGGAGGTGCCCCTTGGAGATGAGTTGAATGGCAAGGCGCTGACAGCTGGGTGCAGTGAGCAGTA
>NW_015217249.1:0-454 GCF_001447785.1 Gekko japonicus | reverse complement strand
CTGAATGATAAATGCAAAGCCCAAGGGGGTGGGGGAAGGAGGGGGAGGAGGAAGAAGAAGGAAAAGAAGAGGAGGAGGAGAAAGGAGAAGAAAAGAAGAGGAGGGGGAAAGGAGGAGGAGGGGGAGGAAATTGGATTTATACCCCACCCTCCCCTCAGAGTCTCAGAGTGGCTTACAATCTCCATTCTCTTCCCCTCCCCACAACAGACACCCTGGGAGGTAGGTGGGGCTGAGAGAGCTCTTTCCAGAACCGCTCATGAGAGAACAGCTCTGAAAGAACTTGTGACTGACCCAAGGTCACACCAGCAGCTGCATGTGGAGGAGTGGGGAATCAAACCCAGTTCTCACAGATTGGAGTCCGCACTCCTTACCACTAAAGGGGAAATGCATTCCAGTGAACAGAGAAGGTAGTGAGAAGGATCAGACATCCTTAATACTTCCATTTTAGAAGCTA
>NW_015217248.1:0-1875 GCF_001447785.1 Gekko japonicus | reverse complement strand
GTTAGAAGGTTTGTGTACATGAGAAATTATGCCTGAATAAAGGCCAAAATAGTCATAGCAAAAGGTGATCTGTGGCCAGTTGTGTTGGTTGTTTTTTTTAAGTTCATGCTGAAAATGCATCAGGTCCCATTTTGGAGTGTAGCTGTGGTGCAGGAGAAGGAGAAGTTTCCTTCTCTGCCATTTTATTATCTAAGTACACCCCTTTTCCCAGCTGTTATTTGTGTGCAGGTGTAAACATTGAGATACCATACAGCCCCGCTTAATGTTTAAAAAAAGTGGGGGATCTATTCATGGTTTTCAATTATCACTCCCAATGTGACCCTAATGCAGCTATTGAATAAAAGGTGAGTCCTTTAAAAATGCTTATTCTGTATCTTTAGATTCTGTTCCACATTCTTCACTGCTATGGACTATAATACATTTATGTTCAGGATTTAAGTGATGACCTGGTTTTTGTGTTGTCTTGAATCCAGTAAGAAAAACCAACCATCCAACCTTGGTCATTTACAGAATCCAATTTGTGAATGTTAGTTGAGGGTTATACTTTGATCTATACATTTCTAAATTATGTTTACTGTGTTTTGTTCACATAATCACAGTTTTCTAATACACATGATACTGGCTGATTATTTTTAAATGTATATTACTCTAATCGGTAACTGTTTATTAATGAACTGTGGTCCAAAGAACGGCCCAAAGGATAATTAAGATGAAGAGATCAGTGATGAAACCACAGCTATGAACAATCCATGAAACTTTACTGCATTCCATAAGTGTACTGGCTTAACAGAAGCATATGCCTTGCCCAAATACCATCAATTAGTGTGGTGAAGATGTATTAAATGACAGCACTGCTGGAAAGATATGCCTTTTGAAAGACAATGGATATTAGTTTGTTCGATGAAGAAAGACAGATTCTGATACCGATATCATACCTTGAAGCCTTCCTCTGTTAGAAAAGGATTGCCGCTCTTGGATTGCTGCAGCAGGAAAAAACAGTGCATCAAAACTGGTACAACTCATTTCATCTTTGATACCTTTTGAAGGTCTCTAAATATGGAACAAGTAGTCAGAGGGCAAGGATCTGTTTGAGGGAGATATGATTGATGACCTATCATCCCTAATTCACTGTTTATACTGGTAGTGAGCCTTTGGGGAAAATACCTCATTCATCAGGGTATTAACGAATTCAAGCAACGTATGGCACCTTCATTTTAACAAACTAAAGGAGATAAGCTAAATGGGGGCAAATTGACAACCATCTCTGATTCTATGATAATGCAATTAGGCTGCTCCTCTCCAGAGCTTTTGCTAATTCACCAAACAGCTTCAGTCGGCAGGTCATAAATATATGATCATTTTTCACACTTTGAAAAGTAATGATGCCTTGACACAAATCAATAAATCTTGGTGAAGTCATTTACACTCTTACATTTATGTATGCAAGTCACTTTTTAAGGCTAGTCTATGTTGCACCTCAATTTTGTTTGTATATTTGAACAGAATTTACGTAACCTCATTTTGCAGCTCCCTGAATAACCGATAATCAGTCCTGCTTGGCAGGGAGTACTCTGCGCAGGCACAGAGTCCTGAATGAAGTCCACCTCCTCTGTTTTATCTGTCTCTAAGATGAAAAGCATCATTTAAGCTTTGAAGGGATACTGCCCGGATAAAAATTGTAGGGTCTCTTCTGCTCTTTCCCCTGCATATGCTCCTGTAGCTTTTACAGCAGCCTGGTGAACAGAAATTATGCAAGTAAATATTTCCATACCAATAATCTCCAAGCAATTTTCTTGCTAATTTATTTATGTTTGAGACTCTTCTAAGAAAATTAGTAAAAAGAATGGAGGCACTTTTTAAAAATCTGAATTATGG
>NW_015217247.1:0-1872 GCF_001447785.1 Gekko japonicus | reverse complement strand
TGATAGTTTCTGAAGGAATTTTAAAATGTGAACCCAGAGTTTCTCAAAATGGTATCCTGGGTTAAGGGGGCATACCAGGTAGGTCCTTTTCATATTATTTTCCACAGCATCTTAGTTGCTACTTCCTGAGGCTACTCTCAAACAGTCCTAATGACACATGCAATTTCTGTTCTAACCATACACAAGAAGCTTTGTATTGTCGAGCATGATCATAAGATGGTGACAAAGATCACACTGGGTGACATATCAGGGGGACAAAATTTCCCCAAAAAGTCATCTGCTGAAGGCACAGTGAGAACTCACATCATTGAATGCGCAGCATTTCTGGGCACAGGCTGAAGCTTCGTCCCACAGTTTGCACTTTACGTAGTATTGTGCCAGATAGCGGAAGGCAGTGCTCACTTCTAGGTGCTCCACTATCTCCTAGAGAAGGATAAAGGCATGTAGGTTTTGGCTGTACCAGAGGTGGAATTCAGACTCTAGAATAAGGTAGGTTCTCACAGATAATCTGAGGCTACTATGACAAATTTACCATAATTCAGCTGAGAACAGTATCACAAGCACATAACAAGGATTAGAAATATGTCCAGAACCCAATAACTCAGTTTAACAGCTTATTTAATGGTGGGGGGGGGGCACATAAAACCTTTTATTAAAATAAAAAACTTTTTTTCTAAATTATTTTCAGTTGACCTAATACAAGCAAAATGGTTAAATACTGGGACTGCAAAGGGGGAGCATGTTAATTTGTTGTAGTAAAATAAAATCCAATGGCACCTTAAAGATATGACCTCTCAAAGGTCATAGTTCATATTGAAATAAAAGTTGTTAGCTTTTCAGGTGCCACCAGACTTGAGAACCTAACACAAGTAAAACCCCCATGAAATAATAATTAGGTAGGTTGGGCTCACACAGAATTTCTCCCATGGACCATATATCCTTGTCTCTTTCATTCCTAAAATCATGTAAGATCTGACTCACCCCACAAGAATAGATATCTTGGATGTATTTGATATAGCACTGAGCTGCTTGTTCTGATTCATTCATCTGTTCATGCAGCCTGAAAGGAGGCGGGGAGGTTATCCTTAGTTATATGAACACATACCCCCACATATCAGAGCAGAAATTACCTATTACTCTCTTTCATTGTGGACTTTACAGATCTGAACTTTACAGCTTGTTACAAGGCAGAACTGAGCCCATGGAGCTTGTTAGATATGAGCCCCATTCATAGGGCCAATAGTACTTTACACTGTCAAAACAATGCATAAATGCTTGCGTTTGCCACACCAAAGCATTTCCAAGAGGCTGCATTCATAAAGTCAGAGGAACAGCATGCACACTGATATTACTGGAGAACTATCCTGAGGTCCAACACAATTAGAAACAGTAAAAACACCATTCACTACTTACTTTGCTAGTTTCACCAATGCCATTTTTTCCACATCTCCTACAGCGTATGCTCTCCAATAACACTGTCAAGAAAGAACAGTCAAAACAAATGCAAAGGGTCAAACCCAGAACAAGGGCCAAGTTCATACCAATTCTCCACTACCCTCTCCATCAGAGAAGAAAGAATAAACATATCAGAGACACCATAATAATAGAACTGGTCTGATACTGTAAGTCCAATATAAAGAGCTCTAAGCAAGAAAACTGCATCTCACTGCTGCATTCAAAACTGTTAGGACTACAGCCAACAAGAAAGCCATCTGCATGACCAATCCCAATAGCACAGTCAGATCATGGAAGTTTATAGACAAAGAAAATAAAGTGCCCATTCCATCTCAGGAACCACTTGGCGAATGATGCCAAAAAAACAATATCGTGATTTATATGGTCCAACCAGAGGTCATTTCAGGGGGGGGGGGA
>NW_015217246.1:0-1876 GCF_001447785.1 Gekko japonicus | reverse complement strand
GGAGAGTTACTTGCTGTTGACCCTGACAGTCTCCCACCACCACCAGCTGCCTGTTCATAGATCCTTAAGGCTGACCATGGCAAGGCAGGGAGATGTGAAGCTAGGTCCATGGGGGATCACAGAAGCTGAACATAATGCACTCACCTGCAAAACTTGCCCACAGTGGAATTGTTAGCATCTGTAATCCCTATGATAAAGATCCTTGTACTTGGTTTGCGAGTACCAAAGTAGAAAATAAAATGTTAACTACATGTAAAAGTGTAACAATCATGACTCATAAAAACACACGCAGGTGAAATCAGACCGTTGTTTACATGTGCTCTAAGAAGACATTAAGATAATATGCATGTAAAGTTCACACTTGAAAGTGTCATCTTTGGAATACAAATTTGCGGTGCTCAATTTTTGCATTACTATTCTTTGTAAAAGATTATCATCCTCCAAAGCTACACTTTCCACTGACACCACTGGGTTATCATCACTGGATTCTATACTATCAGTGCCTTAGATTTTCTTCCAACTCTGGAAACCCCCGAGCTTTGTCTGCTACACACATTAGTCTTCACACAGCAATGTAGTGCTTTACAATTGCTTGCATTTTCTATGTCCTACTGGTTCATAAATGTATAGTAACACACAAAGCAGAGGGTTTTACGACCTCCATCTTTTGATCCCTGAAGGTTTTTCTTTCTTTCCTTCTTTCTTTTTTTCAATGGGTAGTTTTATAAATTGAAAATAAACACACAAATGTTGCTTAAAATCTAAATGCTGGATTTGGGCACTCTTTTTTGTGAGGGGGGGAGGTCCACATCAATGTTTTTGATCCATACTACATTGCACAATATGTTACATTACAGCAGGTTAATTCTATATTAAATATAATCAGAAACACAACATGGGGGCCGTCACACTGACACGGTGTGATAGGTACTTTAATACTGCTCAGCAGGAGCCCTTGTTATATTTTTTATATGTTAGTAGATGTCTACTTAGAATTGATCAAACCTTTCCTTCTGAAACATATATGCCAACACCTACACAACACACTATAAACTAGACTCTCAGAAAACAATAATGATGCTTATCAGTCACTCGCCTTGAGTTTGCTTGTGAAAAACCTCTAGCTAGTATGCTATTGGAGCTCTTAAAACATAGATCTTTTTGCTGCACTGATAATTCACTCACAGCTTGAGATTGATGACTATGTGAAGTCCATAAAAGATGTTACCACTATATTTTCTTCTTATGATTTATTTTATCATGTTGTCAAGGTTTGCAGAAAACAAGAAACAAATCAATGAATGTCATGCTTAAATATTAAAGAAGGCTGTAATACACAATTTTATTCAGATGCCTTATTCAATCTTGCGGCTCTGGAAAGGGTAGTGGCAGCAAAGCTTTTATTTGAATTACTTTTGGAAAAATTAATTTAGTGTGAATGTTGAATTGTGAGTGGCAAAAGGGTAGCTAACCTTATTTGTTTAAGGAAGAATGTGGAGTTTCTCTGCCTCTTTGAGCAGCAGTTTCAAAAAGGGGAGGGGAAATGGTGGTACAGGATTTTGCAAAGGAATTGTTTAATTTAAAACGCCTTCCTTTTAAATTAGCAGAAGGCTTTAGAAAGGGCTGACACTGCCTGAAGAGCATATAAACCAGCACACTGTACCAGTTACTCTTTCCTAATCACTAACTTGACATCAAATCTTATCCCTTGGTGAGAGAGTCGAAGAGAGAGGAGACTCATATTAGAAAAGATTCTGAGGCAATGCCTACAGCTGCACAATATTTCAAAATAGGTTGTTTCATGTTTAATATCCCTTTTACATGTGTCATCAGAGTTCAAACACACAGAAGATTTCATTTCTCAGTATATATATAT
>NW_015217245.1:0-1875 GCF_001447785.1 Gekko japonicus | reverse complement strand
TCCCCAGGCTCCACCCCCAAACAAACAAATATAGAAGGATAAGAAGGTACTAGTAAAAAGGTGGCCGTTTTAGTGGAAATCCCTGTATGGCATAAAAAAGGCATTTTAACTACTGTTCACGAAGCGAGCTGTTTTGCCAAAGAGTCAGTAGATACACCATATTCATGCCGCTTCTCCCCTGAACAAGTTTAGCAGGAAAATACAGAGACTTGCTGTTCCATGAACTTTTCCTTCACCAGACTGCACTTTGGCTGCACAGAGCAAAATCAGATTAAGACAATGCCTCTGGTAGGCAGACTTTATAACAAATGGAAAATGAACTAAGACTCAACTGGGAAGATGAGATCTGGCATGCCATTGAGGAAGTTACACAATACCAACATGTTTATGCAATACAAATATCAGTCAGAGGCAAAGGGACTTTTCAGATTAACTCCGTGTTTCTCCTCAAAAAGGCTATTGTGCCTATGCACGCACATTTTAATGTGAACATTTTCCCAGTACTAATAAGAATCATACGCTCATGTTATTAGTTCCTTGTCTTTGCTTTTTTTCCCCCTTCTTCTTCTCCAGTGTATGCACTGCGTTATTTCATTAAAAGATTGATGTAGTGCTATTTATTTTTAGGCCTCATTAGTAGGAATGAGCACATAAACCGCCTAATGACAACAAGAAAGCAGTTCATGCAAATCCAGCGGTGAGGCGGCACAATTAAAATTCAGGGGAGGGGGAAAGAGGTCAGTTTCAAACCACGACATCCTTGCACAGATGATGACAAAAATGTTTTGTTTTATAGCTTACATTGTAATTCGGCACCAACAGCTGTTGTGCTTTTTAATACATTCTGTGATAGTGGCCTTGGATTACTAACCCTCCCCATCCTCGCTTCCTTAAGGCCTATGATCAAATTACAACTTTGGTTCTCAGTTTTTGTTAAGAATGGGAGTTGTGGTATTGTCGTACAGTCTGGGTAAACAGAACAGATGTGGGGGACAGAGATTACCTGGCAGGGGCCACAAATTAATGTCGCTGGTCCCTCCACAGCAAAGTCTTATAGAACTAAACCCCAAATCCTATGCAAATAGTTCGGAATCTAGTACTGAACTCAAAATACTGCTTAAAATCCAAGGGGAACCAGGAGCGGAAACAACACAATAAATAACATGACTTTAATTTAAGATCATAGGCCATGACTATGACTTCATATTAAAAAGAATGGAAAAATAAATGAGCAACATTTGAATGCCTTCCAGTTTTAAAACACTCTGTTCGCAAAAAACATTTATGTACATGTGAAGTATCATATTATCGGTTTATTTAAATAGTGATAGTAAACCCATGGCATCCCACTTTCTCTGCTTAAAAAGTCCAAGGCGTTCAGTCAATCCACTGGCAGGATGTGGATTCTTAATGTTAGAATTGTTGAAATCGCCCTGCAGGGTGGTTCCAACTTTGGGCTTCCTTGGATTTATTCAAACAATGGAAGAAAACAAAACTGCAAGTTCCTTTTGGATTATTCTTTGAAGAGAGCACAGTGTCGACAGGGTGGAAAAACTCAAGTTTCTGGCTATGACTAACTTTACTGGACGCCTGTTTGAGCAATACTGCTATTGATATCACAACTTACGAGAAACCCACTTAGCATACTTGTTGACTCTCGGGAGGGCACCAAGCAAATGAGAGATTCTTTCAAAATTTCAGAAGCTGGGCATAAGCCAGTGATACAGCTGGATTTTGGGGCAGTTCTGTAACAGCCCTACAAGTTACTCCATGAGGAACTAGCAGAGGTCAGAGGAGACCTATTGGCTCTTCTGGTCACCTGATCCTGCCGGGCTTGAAAGCTCAGTACTCCTCCTGACACTCAGAAGGAACAGA
>NW_015217244.1:0-1877 GCF_001447785.1 Gekko japonicus | reverse complement strand
AACTGCCAGTCTGAACTCAGCCTACGTGTGTTCATATCTGTTCAATTCCATTTTACAACCATCAGAGGCTCTGTGAGGGATCAAACTTGCATCAAACAGTGGCATATTAAATGGCTCCCAACTTTACACTGGTGTCCAAGATAGGGCAGCCATACCAGATCTAGGCATGTGTTCTGCATCTCAGATTTCTGGCTCAAGCAAAAGGCACTGTCTTATTGACTGACCAAGCACATGTGCCTGTCTCTAACATTTATTTGTTTATTTCAAACAATTCTATCCTGCCTTATCTCATCAGACTCAAAGCAGATAACGACACAGCACCGAATTGCATGGACAGATTATGGATTAATGCACAGAATTTAGAGAATACAGCCAGATCTGCCAAAAACTGTTTACCCCACTACCATATGACTAAAATTGTCTTACATGCCTTCTTGAACGTAGTGAGTGAAGATGCCCTCTGGCTCCAGTCTAGTAGACCATTCCCACAGAAAATGTCTGTGGCCTGGGTGTTGCTATATACAGAATGGGAAGGATGTCTGAAAAATGTAACTAGCATCAGTGTGTAAACTGGAAAATGTGTTTGATAGATATGAGGGCTTTAAAGATAATAACTGGTACTTTGAATAGGGCTAGGAAGCAAATAAGTATCTGGTGTAGTTGATGCAGGTGAAGTGTTGTATTTGCAGTGATTATTATTTCATACCCAGCTTCTACAACTACAATTTACAATCAGTATTTCATACTGAAAAATTCTGCTCTTGGTAGTGTTCAGTCTAACTTTATATTAGTCCAAATTTTCATGCCAGTGATTTTTAAACATAAAATTCTAATCATGATTTCTTGGATTTGCATGTATCTTCTAAAGAATGAGTTGTGCCGAAGTTCCATTTTGAATCTGTTGTGAAGAAGAGTTATGCTCCAAATAGAAGCAATTCATGTAGAAATATGTGTGTGTTCCTTTGAGAGAAGAGAATGGCTAAACTGCCCAAGTTACAAGGAAATAGAGCATGTATAATGCTAGTTTGAGATATTCTGTTGCTTAAGCGATGCATTAAATCAATATTCTGCAAAGCTTTTTCTTGTTATGTTGTTTTCTTGGCTGCTGTCAAAATTTACCATTTAGGTCATCAGTTTTTAGAAAACAAATTTTATGGCCTAATTTATGTAGATGAATTCATTTTTACATTTCTACTACGGAACAGCTCGTGATACAAATATAATTTCCACCCTTTTCCTAATTTTACTTTGGATTCAATCACTAGTTTCTGTCCATTAGCAATTGAGTAAGTGACCATTTTGTGGGTCTTAGATATGAGGGCTTTAAAGATAATAACCTGTACTTTGAATAGGACTGGGAAGCAAATAAGTATCCAGTATAGCTGATGTAGCACAGGAGTTGTGCGTTTCAAGAGGATAGTGTTATACCTGATCTACAAGGTTTATATTGCCTGCCAGCAGAAAGCTTGCATTCCACCATTCTGTTTGGTCCTGGAAGAGGGTCTCAAGGTCTTAGCATACAAAATCAAAGCAATTTACTAGGATGAGGAACATAATATAACTGACAAAATCTGGAAACACACCCCTTTGAAATAAACCTTGTATCAGGAAAACTGTTTTACAAGATGTACTAATGGCTGGACTACACATTACATTTACCATGAAGACTGGTATCCTGAAGAACCATTACCCTCTTTCCTCATCAGTGATGGCTAATAACATGGAATTAGGGATTCTCGGAACAGCTGCTGCTTGGACTCTTGCTCTTTTCACTAGACACAAGCAGGGAACCAATTTTTTGCTGGATAGTTCAGCTGTTTGTAAGCAGCTGAAGACTGTTTGATGGGTTAATTTTCATGAACAGCACAGCAGAATAA
>NW_015217243.1:0-1887 GCF_001447785.1 Gekko japonicus | reverse complement strand
CAAAAGTATAGCATTTATTCAAAAATAAGCGTGTAGAATTGCAGCCAAGACTGGCAGAATGTGAAAAAAGTGAAGTTGTACAGTCAGCCCTCACAAGAATCACCATTTATTTCACCATCTTCTTTGCCTTTAGCCATCTGTGTGGCAAGCAAAATCTCAGCATGTGAAGACTTCCCAGACACCCAAATGCAGTAGTAAGGAAAGCTTCACTTGCTATCAGGTAGCCAGTCACAGGAGCCCTGCCAGGAACAGAGCTGGTGAACATCTGCATAAATCTTGTCCTTGATTTTAAAGTCCCTTATTCCATCCAACAGTGTAATCAATAGACATGATCTCAGAAGACTATAATTTCACAAAAATCTATCCAGTCATTCCCTCCCCTCGCAAAGTTACCAACTTTTTTGGGGGGGAGGGAAGGTTCAAGTGTCTTTAACTTCTGCAGAAATTTAGCAAGAGTTCTCCATCAGTTTATCTTCATGCCAGGAAAAATGTCACGTTAAATTTCTGTCTGTCGGACTGCAAGCAAAGCCAGTTTAAAGAATGGCAGTCTCAGAAGTGCTTCACTCATAACACTTTATTAAAGCTTTGCGATCCTTGAACAAAGAGCAGGATACAAATGTGACAAACGTGTGTGCTGTGAGTGAACCTTTTAAAGCCACTCTCAGCTTTTGAGCACAACTTTGAGCCCTCCTTCCCAGCAATCCTCACACATTTGGGAGAGGCTAGGGCCACAGATGGGGGGGGAGGGGGTGGGTCCCCTCTTTTCTTATGTCTTTGGCCTAACATCAGGTCTGATGACTTGACACAGAAGTCCACAGAATGCCCATAGGTGAAAAGACAACCCAATTGGATGTTAATTCACTAACAAGAGGATGAACTATTACAGCACTGTGAACATCTGTCCTCTGCCCTTTGAGCAAGCATAATGCAAACAGCTGGAAGCCCTTCCTCTGCTGCCCCTCCCCTGCCATTTTCAGATCTGTTGCGTGCATACAAAAAATAACAAATATGAGCAAGGCCTGCAAGTAATTTCCCGTTGGACAACACCAGCTGGGATCATTTATGCATTTAATGATGTGATAAGGGGCATGTCAACAATGACACAGTGGGCTTTCCATCAGGCACCTGTCTACTTTCAAACATTACCCTCCCCACCCTTCTGCCAGAGGTTGAGTACTGCTGCCACCACTGGTTTCCGAGGTAATTCTTCAAATGCAGGTGTTTTCCCCAACTCGGGCTGCTGTACACATTGTTCACAGGAGCTCTAACTGGACCGTATATTTAAATGGCAAAGACCAATTTAACAGGGCCAGATAGTGATAGAAGTATGCACTGCTCTAATGTGGATACAACATAAATGCTCTGCAGGATTCTGGAACATATTAATTAGGATGCCAACAGCTCGTGTGGGTGGGTGGCCTGGCCTGTTTAAGTTCTCCTTGCCTTTCACCTGGTGCAACCAAGTTTCTGTCTCAGAGCACTTGGCCATCTCTGTCTGTGTGCTGCAGGACACAAACAGTAACAACAGACAAGCTGTCCTTCAGGAAAGTTTGTACCTCTGTTTACTCCTTATATTTATATTCCACCTTCCTTTCTTCATGAAGTTCCTCAGAGGGGTTTCATCCAGGCCCTGACCACACACACCAGCTTAGTTTCGGCGAGGTTGGTGTCTCACATGCCCTCCAACCATACCCCACTGCTGGCTGTCTCATTAATGAACACCCAGAACAAAGTTTGAGTCCAGTGACACCCTTAAGACCAACTAAGTTTTATTCAAGGTATAAACTTTTGTGTGCAAGCACACTTCTTCAGACACAATGAAATGGAAGTTACCAGTCCATACATATTAAATCTGGTAGAACAGATTCAAGGACCAAACAAGAATAA
>NW_015217242.1:0-1878 GCF_001447785.1 Gekko japonicus | reverse complement strand
CAGGTTGTGTTTCGGTTGCACTGAGTTCTTCTCTGTAACAACATCTTAGGAAGTTCAATAGTCTCTGTCCAACTTAATTAACCTCAGGAGTCCAGCAGGAAGATAAGAGCATGGAAACACTGGAATTTCTTAAAGAAAAGTAGAAGGGTGGGGTGGGGCATATATTATAGAAGAAGTTCTCCCCTGCCATGTCTCTCTATATCTGTTCTTCTCACTGCTGTTATGCTTTCCATAGTCTTAGTACTGGACTGGGGCATGAGAGACCATTCACTTATCATAAGTTTCTCTTCTCAGTAGTCCTAGGGTGGGGCAGTCTTGAACCATTGGGAAGAAGAGCATCCCTGGAGGCAGGCAAAGCCCTTAGCTTTTTGATGACTCCTGATGGAAGGGGCTTCTTCCTTGATTCCAACACAGGTCTAGAAGCAATACAGCTGCTGATATCTATACAGCAAAAAAACCTTCTGACTTCAAAATAGCCTTTAGAAGTTCAAAAGACTGCCAAGGGACAGAAGGAGTACAGAGAGAAATCCCACCATGCATTAACTACCAAACCCTGAAACAGGTTGTCAGACTATGCCGAGGAGGTCATCTCTAGGTCTCCATCAGAATTCATATAAAAGGGAGGGGAAGAATGCCCAACCCTAGGACTACCAACTAGGGAAATTCTTGTAGGAAAGCTTGGCTCTCTAGCTGGAAAAGAAGAAAATCCAGCCCCAGGCCTTTGTGTACAGACATTTTGTCATCGTTTCTCCACCTTTACTCGTCCTCTTAGCCAAGGGGGGGGGGGAAGGGAGGTGATCCAAACTGCTACTCTATTCTTTGATAATATTTCCCACCATTTGCCAAATAGGTAGAGGATAGTGGAATGGGGTTTCTCCTCTTGGCAGGGAGGCTACCTATCTCCCTTGAGGTACTCTGGCGTCTAATTTTACTGGCCACCAAGTCCAAAATGCTGCAGTGGGGCTGGAAGGTGAGAGTCCTACTGCTATTACTGCTAGCACTCTGCTTGTCCTGAGAGTAATAGAGTGATTGTGGGACCTTCTGGCTGGAGCACAGAGTACCAGTGGCTTTTTCACTCCTCAAAAGGAGAGCCTTGGAGTGTGGGGTTGTTGTTTTTTTTACTCTGTGAGAAGTGAGCGTGCCCTTTCATGGCCAGTGGCAAAGGAACAACTTCCCTCCTAATGAAGAAACTAGAGGGGGGAAATCAGAAAGGCTGTTGAAGAAATAGAGCCACCATGTTCCATTACAGATACAGCCAATAATTATCTGTCTGCTACCCAGACAGGGACAGAACTGGGAGACAGGGAGAAGGCCGTCCCATCAGATGTCATAAAAAAAAGCTAATGGTCCTGCCTTCCTCCAGTAGGGTTCCTCCAAAACCTGGCAACAGGCAGGAGGGTGATGAGGGATCAGCATCCCAGGAGAAAAAGAAAAAAGAAAATAAGACCTTGTCTACATACAGCTGTTCTTACCATAGATTTCCTGGCAATTCCTAAAGGCAGATGATAAATTAAAACACATAAATAAATAAATTAATAACCACAGCAGAAGAAGCAGAAAGTCCAGAGTCGTGAGAGATACAGGCTTATTCTTCTTCTTCAAAATGTATCTGTTAGTTTAGGGCCTTTTTTGTACATGTTATCATTTCTAAACCAAAATAATCATTGCACTGGAAAATAGAAAATCTACACCTTCACTTTCAAAAAGTGGCGTAAAGATTTATTTTGCAGGAAGCATGTTGATCATAAAGCTATTGCTTTCCTTTCCCATGTACTCATAACAAAAATAAATATACGATCCATGTTTCACAAATGACAACATATATCTCTTTTGTTAGGGGGCAGAATGGGTAAACGGAGATTATATAGGACATTTTTC
>NW_015217241.1:0-1879 GCF_001447785.1 Gekko japonicus | reverse complement strand
AGCATGGGTCTGCAAAAATTAAGTACTTTGAAGGCCAGTTAATTGTACAAGATTTAAGCATGCACTTAATTCTTACATTAAACTCGAATAATATTTAAAATGCCTGTGTTCTGTTATGTTAATGGTTCCCTTTGTTAACGGTATCATCTTGAAACCGTCATAGAGACAACTGCCTAGTGGCAAAAATCTATAGGGCTTCGATGCATACATATTCCGTTTGTATAGTATTGTTTATTGCAGAGCAGAAACAAGAGGATCAGCCCTCACATCAAAAATAATTCATTATTTAGCCATATCTCCCACCTGGATACTACTGAATTAGGATCAGCAGAAAGATTGTTTAGATGTACAATTTATAGAGTATCAAAACAATAATTTCCTTCCCCTAATTTCACCCAATTGGAATGGAACTTTTTTTTGTACCCACATACAACAGATCCATGTTGTCCCAAATTCAGGTAAAGAACACCCATTTTATGTATCATCAAGTCACAGCCAATTTATGGTGACCCCCATAGGGTTTTGAAGGCAAACAGAGGTGATTTGCCAGTCCTTGCCTCTGTGTAGTGACCCAGGGTTTCCGTGCTGGTCTCCCATGCAAGTACTAATGAGGACTGACCCTGCTTAGCTTCTGAGATTTGCTGAGATTGGATTAGCCTGGACCATGCAGGTCAGGGTGACATAGGTGACTGTAATTCTCAGGGGCAGCATGGTAAGGTGTAAACTGGAGTGCAAAAACCCTTTTTCCTTCTTTCCCTGGCTCTTTAAGGGGGGAGGGGGTTAGTCTTTAAAAAAAACGAAATGTACAGATAAGAGAATTTGTACCTTGCCCTCTCCACTGCTTACCTTGCTACATTTTATTTTTGTCTGCCTGTGATACAAGTAGTAATGCAAGCCTGGGAGGAAAATGCTGATGGTATCAGCGTTAACACATGAGATGGGGCAGAGTTTAGCTCCTGACCCACATATAATGGCATTGTTAAAAATCAGGTCAGCTCACTGCATCACATGAAAGAAGGAATTGCCCGTCATCTCCCCTACTAGGATTTGTCATGAGGGAAAGTAGTGGTTGTTTGTGTTTTTAGACACTAGATACCCAGGCCCTGAAACAGCAGTTCCTTCTCAGATAAACAAATGGTCTGATTCTTCCTCTCACATCTCATCTGGTTTTTTGTATTTACTGTTGTGGCAGCAAATTCTCAGTCTCTCCTTCAATCATCTTCAATCCACTTGTAAGACTTACTGGTGGGTGGAGGTAATGTTTGGGCAATCCCTTTATTTTTCACTGCTTTGGCACCTCTATCTGCCTGCCAACTAGAACAAGCAAACATTTTGCACTAATCCTGACAGACAGGAGGACTGCCTAGCAATGTCTAACATACTGTAGGTGGGAACCCATAATGCTGCCTCTATGTTCTGCCATGACCTATGCCCTGTGTGTCTGACAGCAGCCCTTCAGACATGGCCCCATAAGTGTTGGATGCTCAGATGGGAAACAGGTATGAGCACAACACTTAGGTAGGAAGTGTACATGTATAGTCTCCCTCTCCATGGTTAGGAGTGATAGAAAAAGCAGTGTTCCCAGTGATAGGGTTGGGTCCTACATGTGTAGATGAGCCAGAAATTGCATGTAGACAGGAGGTGGGGTCAGTTTGCATGTGTCTAACCCTAACCCTTTGCACATCAAGATGCATTTTTTTCTGCAGCTGGAATAGTGCTCACAAACATAGTGTGTGTTGTAATAACAATGGAGAAAACTGAATAATAGGACAACATAGAGACACATAACAGTCTGAATGAAGTCTGTACACTGAAAATGGAATAATAACACTGCTAACATATTAGTGCTAATCTGGGAACAAACCACCTCACATGTCTC
>NW_015217240.1:0-2322 GCF_001447785.1 Gekko japonicus | reverse complement strand
AACTCCCTTCCTCTTCCTAGCTGACCCTCAGCCATACACACAGACACATGCCCCCACACGTACCTCCAGTATCAGCCTACAGCCATCCCTTTCCTCTCAAGTGCACCATGCATAAGATACTTGTGTTCCAGGAGAGAAACAGGATGATCTGAGATCTCCATCAGGAGCTACACATGGGTCTTCCATTGGAAATAGTGGCCATTTGACTGCAGCGTTTGTGCAACAGAGAGCCAACTAGGGATAGAAAAGAATGAAAGTAAATTCTGTTGAGCAGGTTGGACACTTCCTGTTCATGCAGCTACTCCCGTGGGTGATGGATTAGAACTCCAGTTTTAAGATAGAAATCGAGTAAAATATATTAGTGGTGATACAGAAAATAATGACATAAATATAAGAATAAAATAATTTGATTTTTGTGTGTAATTCATTTGCTTAATAATACAGTTTTTTCCAGCCTATTTATTTCAGGTATCATGCACCACTGATGAAGGTACTGCTGTAACACCAGTGATCAAATACAACACAGCTACAGGAATCAGTAAGTGCTTAGAGACATAGCCTCATTGTGTATGAATTCACTGTTAAATACTGGTCTCTAGGAATCATGTTGGAATAGATACATGGAAACAGCAATGTTGCAGAAGCCTGTGGCAATGTTCTTTGGCATTGTAATATTCCTTTATCGAACACACTCCTCCTTTTGGCAATCTTCTATCAAGCTAAACAAATGAGCATGTGGCAGCTCCCCCAAAGAAGCTACCAGTTTAACACTAAGGTAAAAGTGAAAAGGTAAACCTGTCCATTACTTGGATGCCTCTGTATTTTGCTTTTGGTAGGATTTTAAAACCTATTCAACTTCTAATGCAGCCTTCTAATCAACTTCTACTATGTCTTTATATTAAATAGCTAATATTATATAAAACAGCAAATCATATCTTTGCTGGGTAAACAAAAAAGTGAAAGTAGGTCAAGATGCCTGAAGTGTAATTGTAATATTCTCATAAACTGATCCTTCTGCTCTAACTATATCTTTTTATCAAAATCAGTAATAGTGGAAACACAGGTATCTGTTTTAAAGAAAAGATGGTGTTGCTATAACTGGTGAGTTTTGAGACCTTACAAAATTACACTGGCATGTTTATTTGAAAAAGAAGTTTTCAAAATTATTTTTCATTTAAAGCAAAATAAGAATTTCAACTTTTGAAAGGCCCGAAGCCTTTTCAAAAGGCCGAAATTGCTTTAGAGTGCTCTGGACAGCCCAACTGAAAGAAAATGTGGCTGGGCTGTTCAGGATATGGAGATGCTGCTTGGAGGGGGCGGACACAGGTCCTGCATGGGAGGCCATACAGGTAAAAAATAGCTGGGGTTGCCAGGTCTCTTATCTATTGTGGCGGGGGAGGAGAAGCTCCCGGTCTGGGACATAGAGTTTTCAGGCTGAATGCTGGAGCATCCCCCGGCGACGTGCCGAGTGTCACACCTTTGGGTGATGCCATCATGCCAAACACGTTGGCCAGATCTGGGCACCTTGGGGGCGGGGTTCCCTCCACCAGCCAGATGTGGGCTGGCAGGTCAGGGGCCCCTTGAGTGGGCAACCCCCCACCCTCCAGGGGACCTGGCAGCCTAAAGATGGCAGCAAGCTTCAAGGGGAACAGCGACCACAAGCTCTGGCATGCAGAAAGCCGGGACTAGCATCAGGCATGGAGTGGCAGTTGAAGATAAGGAGGTGGCTCACAAGCAAGGGCAGGAAAGCTCAGGGCTGCAACACTGGGGACAGCCTGGGGAGGGACCAAGGATCAGGACAACAACCAATGGGAGTGCCAGAGACCACCAGGAGGATGCAAGGCTGGAGAAGGCCACAATGCTGGGCATGGAGGTCTGAGGGAGAGGCAGCCAAGCCAGGGGGCACGGCACCAAGGTGAGGACTTCCTGATGGCACCTGATGGTCAAGGAGAACATACTGATGGACCTCTTGATGGCCCCACTGATGGACCTCCTGATGGCACCTGGTATTTTTGGACACTGTGTCACAGAGTGTTGGCCTGATCCAACATTGGCTTCTCTTATGTTCTTATGTTAAGGCCCCTGGGTATTGATGAGCAGCCACTACCATACCCAAAAGTATATATCTTTCTTAGACCTATAGCTGCTAATGTACCTACTGGTGTATCTAACACGTAGGACTACCATGAATGTGATGCAGGCCGAATTAGAACTGACCTCATGTAGAAGATGATGAGGTTGTGAATTAGGTGCTTTCACACACACTGAATGGTGCACTTTCAGTCCACTTTTCATGCACTTTGGAACTGGATTTTACTGTGT
>NW_015217239.1:0-1884 GCF_001447785.1 Gekko japonicus | reverse complement strand
TAACATTTATGCAAAACAGCTAGGAACAGGGTTAGAAGTTATGGTGTGATCAACACCCAACTCTCCTTTGGATCATTTTATGTATCCATAGTCCGGAACAGATGACTAGAAGGGGAAATATCTGCTGTAGATGGGAAAACACTATCCTTGAAAGATCAGGTTTGCATCTTGTGAGTTGCCATGACCAGAGATACCATTTAATAGCTTATTAACTGAGTAATTAAGTACAGTCACTATTGGAACAAAAATGACATTACCGCTGTCACTCATGCCTTCCAGGATTCTTGATTAGACTATTGCAATTCACTCTATGTCAGACTCCACAAGAAGAGCATTCAGAAATGATATCTGGTCCAAAATACTGGTGCTTGTTTGCTGGGGTTAAGGAGCAGAAAGCTCCTCATAGCAGGGCTATGATATTTGTTATCAGTGTAGTTACAGGTAGCATTCAAGTTTTTTTTTTTTTTTGACCATTAAAATCCTAACCGGTTTAAGCCTACTGTACTTTAAAAATGACCTACTTCCATATAAACTGTCCTAGACTTAAGAACTGTCAATAAGGCCCTGATCAAGACACCATCTCAACTAGATGAAAGTCCCGCTAGTTTTCCCAATGGTCTCCAACACAGCACCATGGAGTATGGTTACACAAATGGTTTGTGACCCCCTCTTTGATCTCATTTTGAAGCAAAGTTAAAAACACTGTTCTTTTCTAGGGTTTTAATGCATAATGGCTGAAGAATTGTGGAATAAACAAACTTTGGTATTCTCTAGAGCCATTCTAATCTCCAGATCTCTCCCCACCCAGTTCCTGCTGGTTTGGGATAAGACATAACACTAATATAGGGATTAAAGACGAATGCCACACGGCCAAAATGATTAAAACGGTGAATGATTTTTACAGCATGGAGTCCAAAAAGGAAAAAAAAAAGTGTGGAGTGAGGGGACGATCACATTCTGCTTCTAGTTCATTAATCTATGTTTTGTGAGATTAAATTTTAATATAAACAAAAATCCTTGAAGGCAGCAACCTTGGCTAAGACACCCTTGGTTTACATCTGAACATGAAAACTTTTAAAAAACAGAATTGCATTTTAACTTAAAAGGTGTCTGCTTTGTTCATCCACCCCGTATAGGATTTTACTTTAGAGCTGGCAGACTTTGAAGTGACATTAACAAACTCATCTTCCACACAGCCTGGAAACAAATTATCAGGCTGAATATTTAGTCACCCTTGTCTAGCTACAATTTTAATATCGGGACACCAGAAAGGGGGAGGGGGAGGGAAATGAGTCATCATGGCATAAACTGCAACAGGATTCACGAGCACATTTCTGTGTTAAAAAATGTATGCAGTAATTCATGTACGATGTTACGGGTAAAAAAAATGGGGGGGGTGATCCTGTTCATTGAAAGTATGCTGAGTTGCTTGGCAGAGCCAAATGTGATTGATTTTCACAAATCATATTTTACTTGCAGACTTTACACACCAGGACACAACTTACAATAATGTAGTGATAAAATATCATTAGAAGAAGATTTTATAGCAGGATTCTAATCAGGCTGTCAAAAGAATTTATTTATTAACACTCACACATTGCCTTTCTGCCTGAAAAATCCTGAAGGTGATGCACAACTTTTTAAAAAAGCATAAAATTCTAAAAGAGCAATTAAAAAATCATCAGGAAACAATAAAGCAATACAAGAGGCTACAGCTAAACCTTGCAGAACCCTATATTCTGGGGGTATGCAAACATTTTCACTCAGCAGTTTCCAAAGGTAGCCTGGTGTAGCCAGCCTCATCAGCCCTGAACCTGGGGTGGTCTTTCCCAAGAAAGAGAGACCCCCAAAATGACCTGAACCTCCACAAGCAGTGCCCTATGA
>NW_015217238.1:0-1884 GCF_001447785.1 Gekko japonicus | reverse complement strand
CTAACTCAGCTTAGAGGGAGCACTGCCAGAGATGTATTGTCAAGTCAGCAGGTTTTGGAAAGATAACACAATATGAATTTTCAACCATTAGTCTGCTGTGGGATACTTGTTCTTGTAAAACCTTAACTTGATTAAAATTATTCTTAAAATATAGGGAGAGCTGAAGTGTACAAATCAGAAAGGGTTAGAAGTGAAATTCAATGAATGCCATAAAAGAAATGCAAGGAATACTAGAGAGTAAATATAGAAGCAAGGGTTAATGGACAGTGTTCCAAGATATTAATTTCACATGGTCATAATATAACATTTTTTTCCACTTGGAATTATTGGGTCAATTTATTATTATGTTCAGCACTGGTTTAGTTCAGTAATAAAATATATTTCTAATGAGAGACAATAGCCCATATCTCTTTCATATCTTTTATAGTCTGAGGATATATATCTTCTTAAGAAAGAGATTGAACAAGGGGAAAAAGAACTGAAGAAAATAAAAGCATTCTACAGCACTGACGACATATTGATGGATTGGATTAATGGCGCAAAAAGTCGAGAACATAAGTATGTGCTTTTATTGCTTTGACCTCTTATATCACCCTCTTGGGCTCCTTCTTGCATGTTGAGTATTAGAATGTAAAAGTTACAAGAAGAGGTATTTTCCCTGGTAGGGAAAAAAAAATCACTGATGTTTTTCAAACAGTAAAAACTCTCTGTTGATGGAAAACAATTACAACCTATGCCTACTTCTCTGACATTTATTTGGGGTCCCTTTGGTAGAAGTACAGATTAGGAAGATATAGCATGTGTTTGAAAAATGTTACGAAGTTTTCATGATTTTTTTTGCTCCTTTCTTCTCAGGGTTGAATAATCTACCCATGTAACCTCAACATTTTCTTAGTTTTGCTCATAATGACTCTCTGCCTACGGCCGGATTTATTCCGTGTGACTGTAAGCTGCCATTTTCCTTGCTTGAAATGTGGCTTGATAATGGTATGCAGATGCCTGTTTATGGTGCATCACAGAGGACTAATATGCTGTAAGCAGAGAACCACATGTGCAAAGTGGCCATTACAAACTGGGCAGTCGGGTGTATGAGTCCACTGCTGCCTTCTCCACCTGCAGCTTTCCATTCACAAAACACCCAGTTTGCACCTGGAGAGACAAGTGGCTGTAAGCAGCTTCCTCTAGGTTATAATAAAGTTGGACTCCTTCTACTCCAAAAGGAAATATCCATGGCTGTTGACTTACCTGAGTTCTTTTTAGTAGATACATTTCTGTACTGTTTAGTTTTCCAGGAATCTTTCTTAAGCATCAATTTCACATGATCAGCTTTCCCCACCACTCCCATTCCACAAACAAAATGTATTGAAAGTGCAATATTTCAGACATCACACCTCTTGGCGCAGCTAGTGATATGTCTGTTTCTTAAACAGACATCGCAGGCAGGCTTTTACTGCATCCACAGTAAGCACCCCAGTTGAGAGACTGAATCCCCCATCTCCAGATAGGCCATATTGTGCCTCTGAAGAGCCGGCATCAGCTTCTCCACAGCCTGGTACAGATGGACGTCAGGCACGCTCTGAGAGTCCAGCCAGAAAGAAGAAAGCATTATATGCAGGTAAAACAGACTATGGAGATTACTTGTCCCATCTCTGCCATATTGAGCGCAGTCAACCAAGCACTGCTGTCACGCAATCTCATGCTGCCTTCATTTCAGCACAGCTATGGCAGGTGCAACGTTACACAGAATCCATCTTCTGTCAGCAAAATTAAAATACTCCTATTTACTTATAGCAAAGTCAAGGTAAGCTTGAGGTGTTTTGATCAAGGGGACACACTTTGGATATGTAACTATTCATCAGCTTTCTATCACATTGACTGTTTCTC
>NW_015217237.1:0-1886 GCF_001447785.1 Gekko japonicus | reverse complement strand
GGGGGGGGGGAGCTGGAGGTGAAATTCATTTTTGTCTCTTTGTCCCCAGGACAGCATGGAGCTAGTCCATAAGCAATCCAAGGCTGTTGCTGTCACTTGTATGTCTTTCCCTGTGGGAGACGTCAATAACTTTGTTGTTGGAAGTGAGGAAGGTTCTGTGTACACAGCGTGTCGTCATGGCAGGTGAGTGGAATTCCATTTTAAAGCAGAAAGTCATCGCCCCCCCCACACACACACTTGTTCTGTAACATAACATGACTTCAGAAAGATTTGTTCTCTTAACCGCTTGAAGATCATACTATGGGAGAACTGTGTTCTTTTTAAAAGGCGTTGTATGAACTGTTAAAGAGTATTCCAAGTTTCCTTTCTTTTGAGTAAGAATGAATGTTGAGTTTTGAAATAAAGCCCAACCATCATTTTAGTCATTTGAATTGTGGCAGAACTTCCCAAACTCTTTCTCAGTTCTATAGATAATTGTACAGTAGCATCACGCACCAATCTTAAATTGGGCAGCGGGTCTCCCGCTGTTCAATCTGTTTTGAAATTGTCTGGCTGAATCTTATCAATTGCTTTCTTAAATGAAATTGAGGTCCAGGTTTCAGCTCAAACAGACATCAGCCTGTGTTCTACAGCACTTTGGTTTAAAACTAACCCAAATTGGTAGTTCTTCCATTTAATCAGTTCTGATACTATTGAGGATACATTGTCCCTGATTTCAGAGTTGAAAATTGGCTCAGGAATATATCCTCTGGAAGCTTCATGCCCCACAAAAGACAACAACACCTTACTTTTAACTATTCAGATATTTAGTTAAATAAATTACGCAATTAATCATATGGTATTGCCTTTTATTGGGGTTGTCATGTCTCTGTATAGATATATTTAATATATGGAGCTGTATACAGTCCCACCAGTCCCTGTGCTTACATGTAAGTAAAAGGACACTAAAGCTGGAGCAAAAGAAGAATAGTTTCCATCTGAGCAGCCCCCAAGCCACCTCCCATGCCATTTTTAAGTAGAAGCCTTTTTGGAGGCACAATGTACTATACCAAAAAGGGAGAGGAGCCCAAATCCAGTTGGTTGTCTATATCCAACTCATTATTTAACTCTAAGAGACACAGTTTTATTCACAACCACTCCGCTTGGTCTTCTGTTACTATGGTTTTTATGAGCGGGGAAGAGGGAATGGGCCAGTAAATTCCTTTTTCGTACTTAGTATAAAAACGTATCTCTGGTATTCTATGCAAATATTTTTGTTTGGAGGAACTAAATTCCATTGTGTCTGTCTTTAAAACAGTAAAGCTGGCATCAGTGAGATGTTTGAAGGTCATCAGGGACCGATTACAGGCATCAACTGCCACGCTGCGGTGGGACCTGTGGATTTCTCTCACCTTTTTGTCACTTCTTCTTTTGACTGGACTGTAAAACTTTGGACGACTAAGGTATCTAAATGGGTCGGGGTCTGTTTGTTTTTTAACCAAATTGGGGCAGTGGGTGTGTCAGTTTGTCTGAAAAGCTACATCATGAAAGCCAACTTATGTAAATATTAAATCCAGTTCCTTGATACAAAGTTTTGTCCATAACTTTGTACTTTTTGGCATCACCTCTGTGACACATCTTTGAAATGCAGCAGTGCAGTTATGTCTAAATGTAACATGTGAACATTAAACATTTCAGCCTTTCCCCTTATCCTTTTCACAAATGGGCTGAGAATGTTATGAGACTGTGAATCTCCACACTGTCTCTTATAAGCACCCACGCAGGTTCTACAGGGCTCATATGCTTTCTGGCACATTGTCATTTTGGGCATCATCAAATACATTGGGTTGAATCCACTGAAGGACTCCATATGTTCATGGAAAGGGTACCTTTGGACCTTCTGATTT
>NW_015217236.1:0-1893 GCF_001447785.1 Gekko japonicus | reverse complement strand
GAAGGAATTTTTGGAAGCCTGGTGGCTGATTAGAATGAATTGTAAAGGAAATGGCACCATGGTAGATTTGTGTATCCCAGATCTTTTGAAGGGATACTGACTGAAAAGTCCATTGAGAGGTAGTAATCCACACTTTACCAAGAGGAAGGGATGAATATTGTTCTGCTATGAACAATGATATTCTCAAGGTGTGCATTAATGTAGGTTGTCCATATGCAAAATATACATTTGCTTTGCTATCCACAAGAACTCGATGTTTCCCCCATATTTCAGAAAATCGCTGTAGCAAATTATCCATATCAGTCCGTTTCGGGGTTCTCAGTGTGAAATCATAGCAGATTCTATTCTGGGAAAGTAGGGGTATCACTGTCTGCAAAAACGTGTCCCCATTGTCATCATCCACAGCGAAGAGTCCAATCCATGTCCAGTTAAAGTGATGAAGTAACTGGACAATACCCATGTACTGAAAGGGGTCATTTGGGACCATCTTGTACATGTAAGGAAACAGTGTTTTGTCACCCTGCACTGATGAAAATGATCCGTACGTGAACTGAAATAAAACATATAGGCATTTTTCATGCAAGCTCAAATACATTATTAAACGATATGCATCAGTATTGAAATCTCCACATTCTCATGCCTTTGGCTTACCTGTGGCATCTTGTAGCTGGCTAAGATGGTAGCCATATGGGCAGAAGTTTCAGAGATACGGGCTCCAATGACAGATATAAGAGTATTCTGGGTATCACATTTAAAATTGGGGACAAACTTGTGCCGTGTGGAAATCAGATCTAGGGTGGCCTTATAGGTTGTACTTCCAAGATCATAACCATTGAGGAGAATGTGGAAACCCAAAGTGATATTTGGTAGGATTTGGTGATTCTCGTTGACCTCTTTTACAGCAAATGCCAAAGCCAAAACATTCTGGTAGTTCTTTGGAAATGAACTGCAATGAGAAGTATAGTCTACTTAAGCAAAAGAAGTGAACATACATTTGTACCATTTCTTAGAAGACTAGTGGATATCTTTTTTTCTTGATGCTGCAAGAAACCCCTTCACTTTCTTATTTCTGCACATCAAATAGCAGTTAGTGTGTCAAAATCATGATCAAATGTGTAGTTAAGTGCAATAGCAGTCATTCACAACGGAACTTTCCTATGCAGTCAAGAGACTCCAGTTGTGAAAAATTACTATAATACAATGATCCCTCCACATTCAATGATGTGCTGAAGGAGAACAAGGCTGCAGCTGCAGCTTTACTACTGAAAGTTAATCAAGTGTTGCCAGAGGGCTCTATTACTTTAAGACCAGTTCTCTGTTATTAGGATCTGAACATGTTACAGAAAGAAGCAAAACAATTCCTTACTGTTTATCGGCAAACTTCAGTGTGGGCTGCCCATCGAAAGAGAGAGGGTTTTGAAGCAAGAAGATGTGACTGACCATCTCACCAATGATAAAGTCACTGGGCTGATAAAATCCATGAGAAATAGGAAGGGGGTCATCATAGACAGTACAATTAGTAGATAGTTTCTTGCATACAATATGAAACTGCACTACAAGCAGCAACACCAGTATCAGCACCACCCAGTTAATGGATTTTGCCATTAAGACGCACATCTTCTGAATTCCATCTGCAGGATTATCTGAGCAGTGCCATTTTTACAGCCTCCCTTGAATGGCAGATGAATGTGTTGTTGATTTATTACTTATAAGGGTGTCTCTCTGCACCTCTGTCTTATAGTTACCAGTCGTTTCTCTTATTATCTCTTATCTCTCATGCAGATAACTTCAGAGTGGTAGCCTCATGAATCTGCTGCAGGAAAAATAATCAGGTTCCACAAGACTCCTGTTTTGTCTTGTCCTTCTTGACCACTGGAAAGCTTATTCCTTGCT
>NW_015217235.1:0-1894 GCF_001447785.1 Gekko japonicus | reverse complement strand
CTATTAGCCATGTGTGGCCCCCATCTGCAAATAGCTAAATCTATGGATGCTAAAGAGATTTTTCAGCATACTTGGGGACTCCCAAAGTTTACAGAAAAATCTTAAAACAAAAATAAAAGAGATGGGGTGGTGGTGGTTAAATCCCTCCAAAACAAAATTGTGTACACAGACAACACACTTAAAGACAGCACTCCAGATGGCCACCACAGTGGAGGAGGACACTGGCACCACTGTAGGCCTGGAAGTGGAGAACACTGGCAGCCACCACAGGCTCAGCCACAGCAGAGAACACCGGCACCTGCTGTGGACTCGGGCCTTGCAGCAGCAGATGCTGGCATTTGCTGTGGGCCTGGCATCGAGAGGGCCTGAGCGCAGTGGCAGCCGCTCTGGGTCAAAGCACTCTGGATCAAAGCTGCTGCTAGTCTGGGGGCAGTGGTGGCAGATGGCTGCTGGTATCAGTGAAGGGTGGTGGGACCTGGGGTTTCACTGGCTCAGCAATGGGGGGATATAGGATTCTCCCTCACTTGTATAATTATAATTGTGTTGCTGTAGTTTTCTGTGTAGACCTTAAAATACAAGATTTATGTACAGTGCCTGATCTATATGTCTATTTCCTTTTAGGAGAGTGTGCTTTTTACAAAGTTTGTAAATAACATTTGTTGAACACTACTTGATGTTTATCTAGGGAGTTGTCACATATTTGTTCTGTCTTCTTCCTTTTGATTCTTGAAGAGAGTAACCTTGAGCCAGTCTTACACTTCCAGCCTATCCTACCTCACAAGTTGTTGTGAGAATACAATGGAGAAGGGGGAAATGCTGTAAGCCACTTTTGGTCCCCATTGGGAGAAAAGTGAGGTATGAAGGAAATAATAACACTATTTCCACCTTACTCTTACCAAGATCTTACACTAATTTGGGAGATGAAGGAAAGAATCTATTCTCTGTACTCTATGAACTGCTTATGAAAGGAATGGAAGTATCATTTTTTGAAATCAAATGTATTCATGTTTTTGCACAACATTTCATTAAAGCCTGGGCAAAACAAGATTACACCTCAGAGTGAAGCAAGAGGGGTACATATTTAACATCAGGCTTTCTTAAAGACAAATATCTTTTAAGACTGAGCTTTGCTCCATACAATTGAGGGCAATAACTAGTGGATGTATGTAGATTATGCAGGGGACATTTAATCGTTGTTTGTTTGTTTTTTACAATATTTCTCATTATTTTGCAACATCTAAAATATCTTATTGCACTGGTAAGTATGGAGAGTGAGCAGTTAATTAAGGTACAGATCTGTTGTATGGAATATGTGTGTGTGTGTTGCCCTACTATACTCTTTTGTTGATTAACTAAATCCAACAAAGTGATCTGATGAAGTGGAATATAGTTTCTTAGTCTTTAAGTTGCCATTGGTCTTCTCTTGTACTTTGCTGCCCCAGATGAACTTGACTAGCCTCCTGGAATTGACTACTAATGCACTGTTGTGCACAGCTCTTGACATAAAAGAACTTGGACCTGATGGATTTCTGGGAAGATTACAGACTTTCCCAGACATCATGTCACTTACCATAGACCTGGAGACATGTCCTGCCTGGCATGGATCCCAAGGGAAATGTGTTAAAGATGCAGCTGTAACAGCCTTCATCCTTGACTGTAACAGCATGAAAAGTGATGGTAGAAACACTCAGCCCACTTTGAGAAATATGCACATGATTCTGATATTTGCCCAGGACTTTAGGACCATGAGTTGTGCTGTAAGTAGCTATATTGGTCTTGTCTTTCCCATGCTCCTTCTGCCAGGTAACCTGAACGACATCATAGCTTTCAGCCAGCTGACAGTACAACGTCACATTTTCTCCAGCTATAGCTGTTTGAACTGACTTGTGAATCA
>NW_015217234.1:0-1895 GCF_001447785.1 Gekko japonicus | reverse complement strand
ACACCCACACCTCCAAATATCTCACAACAGCAACCAAACAAACCGGTTCAAAACCAACCACAAACCAGCCTGGTTCATACTCAAACCGTGGTTCGTTGCTTGGTTTGTGCCCATCCTTAATTGTGTTCTTAGATTTGTTCCTTCTGTTGGATACTAGGATTTTATAAACATTTAGACATATGGTATATATCGTGCTGTAAACTATTTAATAAATAAAAATTGCATGATGCGCAGCATGATCCTGAGATGGGGGGCAGGGGCAGGCAAAAGCATTCTGGGAACTGGTCAGCTGCTATGCTGGCACAACCCAAAGATTTGCTGGCAGAGCAGTCTGGTGCTGCCATGCTGTTGCCAAGCACTAGCATGGCAGCACAACATCCCCCTGCAAGAGCTCCAGTACTGCAACCACCAGGAGCCAGCAACAGCAAGGAGTCTGGTCCATATGGCGGCTCAGCGGTCACAGACCTGGCTACAGACCCAAAGGAGGAGCATGGTGGTGCTGTCTTTTCCATCCCAGCACCATGCAGTGATGGGGTAGGGGGCACATAAAGAGTAGCCATTTTCCACTTCATGGCAGAGATACAGTATCCAAATTATTTTGACACATAGGTAACCAATTACAATCAGGATAACTGAATTTCTACCATGTTATTTTATGTCGTAAAATCTCTTTTATAGCCTTGGTGGACTGAATGAAGAGAACTGTCTATATCTTTTGTCTGTTTTTAAAGGTTTAGAGGCTGTACTTATTTTTGTATTTACTTTTCATATCATCGCTTTAGTCTGTGGCTCAGTCAAATTAATTGAGATAATGATGCTCTGAGCAACACAAGATGCTCTATATCTCCTTTTACATTTGTGAAAATGGTACATAGTTTTTCACTACCAAACTCTTTCGTCTTCTCACAAAGAACATTACTAACATACTGGCTTTTGTCATTTTGAAACAGTGATTCCTGCACCGCTGCCTCTCTCTCTCTCATCTCCTGGCCACAAGCCCAGGTGCTCTTTCGTGACAAGAATTTCTGTTGTGATATTGAGGTGACAGCTGTTCAAAGAAAAAGAGCCATAGTAGCAGAGAAGTCTCCAGATTTCCTTTGGAGTGCCTGATTTAAATTAAAGCACCTTCTTCGCAATGAATTTGTTAATTAGTATAATTTATAATTTTTTGTTCAAAAAGCTAAGAGGAACATAAGAATAGTTCTTGCAAATAGGCATGCTCAAGCACTTGCTAGTTTAGCTCACGTTAGACGGAATTTATTGTTTGGCTGGCAACTCAGGCTGTTCCCCAGCACCTCAAACCAGTTCACCAGGTTGCTTTCCGTACCTGTGGATGCACAGTCACAGTCTGAAGTACCCACAAACACACACACACACTGCTGTACTGCTGACACTAACTGCTTAAACAAAGAATTACAGTCCTATAGAAATAAATACCTTTTGGGGGGACCTTATGTTGGTATTCATTTGAGTTTGTCCGAAACAGAAGCAGTCATAGTTGCCATTCTGTCTCTGGAATGATCTGACCCAATGGTGACCCTGAAGACAAACTGATACTTGGAGTCAGTAATGGCCTGGATGAGAGTGACTAAACTGAAACTTAACCTTGACAAGACAAAGATTTTCCGGGGTTAGTATTAAGGCAGACCAGCAACTTCAGATTTATCCTGTCTTGGATGGGGTTATACTCTGCTTGAAAAGCCAGGTTCACAGTCTGGGAGTGCTGTTTGACCCAGAAGTTACCTCAAAAAATCAGGTGGCTGTGGTGGTTAGGAGTGCTTTTGTACAGCTCGGCTGGTGTGTCAGCTGCATCCATTCCTTGTTCTGTCAGATCTAGCCACAGTAATCCACAGCTTACTTACATCGAGCCTGGACTACTGCAATGCACTCTACTT
>NW_015217233.1:0-1896 GCF_001447785.1 Gekko japonicus | reverse complement strand
AAAAAAAGTGTATGTGTTTAATTATGTTTTAGGCTGAAGTGGAGTCTTCAGGGTTGTCTTTAAGAGAAATTAGCATCTGGGTGGAAGAAATGTACACCCAATGGACTGAAGAGTAATTGATTGCGAACAGAAACAGAAGGATGAATTCTAAAGAGTGAGAACAAATATAAAGGCCAAACTCTTAAGGCAACACATTTAAAAAAAACAACCCAAAAACTTGAGTTAAGAAGTTGGATCAAGAGAAGGAAGAGGCTGGCTCTTAGACTGAAGAGGAACTAGGTTCTTAAGCTGAGCATCCTTGTGCATAGCCCTAAATAATAATAAAGTGTTTACTATGCTTCTGGTTAATCATAAACAAGTCCTAGAAGGAATTCCCTTGACTACGCTCCAGTCACACAGATACATTTTGTTTTTGCTTCTTTAAAGGATACCTTGCAAATATATTGTGTCCTGCCTCTTCCCTATCTCCTCAAAAGCTCCAGTGGCAGTTTGGGACTTGTTCAAAGAGGAACATTGTCTCACATAACTGATGATTGTCACTGAAGAAGAACAAGGAAGAACTGATTACCAACCATGCGCTGCCAGCTACGGGTCTCGCACAAGTCATTTTTATATCTTGCAAGCAAGAACATTATGGCTAGGAAGAGAAACCTCCAGTCACCATATGAAGGCAACAAATGGAAGAGAAAAGAAGTATGGTGCTGAGAAATGAGACAGCACCAGTTCTGCCTGGATCACTTTTATCTGTTTATTTGCTTCACATATACCCCACCTTTCTCCCCAACAGGGACCCAAAGCAGCTTACATCATTCTCTTCTCCTCCTCACGCCAATCTTGTGAGGTAGGTAAGGCTGAGAGGGTGTGGCTACCAACAGGTCACCCAGCAAGCTTCCATGGGCAGGATGGAGATCTGAAACCCAGTCTCCCAGATCCTAGGCTAACGCTCCAACCACTCCACCACATGGCTCTTTTTAGAAGTGTAGTTGCCGGGGGGGGGGAGATTAATATTTTCTGTCTCCTCTGCTGGTAACAGCTCCGAAGAACAGAAGGCTGCGGATTTTTCAGTGCATTAAACCAAACAAACATCATGTGTGTCATTGAGCTGTCAAAAAACATAATACAGCTGTTATTTGTGGGTTTCTTTTTTTCAGACCTCAGTTGTTGGTGTGCAGATGCTTGCATGTGGAAAGTTTCCCTTTTTAAAAAAATCATTTTTTAAATACAAAAGCTACCTAAGTTAGTAGGGAGAATGCTAGCCTAGAAGCTGCCTTCCTGAATACACTGCAGTATATACATGGTATATGGCAGGGCTATAGCTAGGGCAGGGCCAGCAGGTAGGCCACCCCAGCTGGAGCACTGGTTTGCCCACTAAGTCTCTAAAAAGAAAACACAGGCTTTTAGTTTCTGACAAGGCAGCTTCCATTCCGTGGTACAAGATGCATTTAACCACCTGATCGGCTGTTTGTCTAGAGTAGCTCATAGCCCTCTATTGAAACTTAGAAGTTGGTATCTGAAGCTGAACTTTATGGTTTAAGATCATGAGACTGTTTTGCCAAGTAGGACAGAGAGAAGTATTTGCCTCTAGCATTAGAGTAATGGGTGGGTGGTCACATCTCATTTTGAATAATACTTCTTCAACAGATTACAGCTATTATGCTGGAGAAGAACTGGGCATCTTCTTGGTGTAAGTAGGAGTGATTCATCCAGACTGAAATAACTGTGGCTCTGTCTGTATTTCCCTCCAAGGCAATTCCCAGATTACTATTCAGTAAAGATTACAAAAGATGGAGGGCTTTTGAATTTTAAGCTTATTTGTATTCATTGGAGTCCTTGATGCCCACCTCAGTCCCAGCATCCTGCAAAATCATGGTAACACTAACACTTCGCAGCAAATAA
>NW_015217232.1:0-1901 GCF_001447785.1 Gekko japonicus | reverse complement strand
TGTTTTGGAGGGTGGACTCCGTGGCATTCTATGGTGCTGAGGCCCCTCCCCCTCATCAAACGCTATCCTCCTTAGGATCTATCCCCCAAATCTCCAGGAATCAGTGAATATTGCCACCCCCTCCTTCGCCAATGCAAGTGGCCTTACCCAAGGGGAACGGTACCCTTGAAGGCAACCCAAGATCCAGAAATCTCTCTGGGGCAAAGAGACGAATATTCGTCTTCCAGTTCGAAAAGCAGTAAATGCCTTTGAGGACAAATCCCTAAAACCTAACACGACATTTAAAAATCGTTTGCTTCTCACCAATGACCCCCCCAAAAAAAATCCTAATTAGATTTCTTTGTTTTTACGTGGATACATTAAATATTAGACTGCTTATTAAAGAAAACTGTGTTCAAAGGAAAGTGCCGGCATACCCTGCTAATAAAAGATGTCCTAGTCGGATTTTCCTCGGCCTCTCGTGTGCTTTAGGTCATAGCATCCTCATCAATCAAGAAAACCCATTAAAAATACCGTGCGGAAAGTGAAAGGGGTGGGGGGGGAAGGCATCCTACCCCGCGAGCTCGTGTTTGTGAACAGCTTACTGTGAAAATACAGGTTTCACAGTGAACAGCCCACACGGCCATCAATGGACGCCCAAAACGAATGTCAATTAAAAAGGCAGATGCACCAGGAGGCCGTATCCAAATGAGCAGCGACCGACACCGCCGGAGTGAAAATGATCCACTATTAATGATGCCGTTCTTTTCTGGCACAGGAGGGGAGAGAGAAAGAGGGAATTATATGCCCATTACGGATCTTATGAAGTCGGTTTACGCCTTCCCATTACATACTGAGTCTCTCCCTCTGCCACAAACGGTTGCCGTTAGCCATATAAATATTGATGTTTGTCAGCGGAGAGAAGGAATTATTAGCGGCGTACTTGGGGACGCGGCTCCAATTAATGGTTCGTTAGTAATTTCCCATTACAAAAGCCCACAAAACCCTTTAACGGACAACAAATGGGTTCTGCGGAAGACAGGGGGCTAATTTTTAGTGACGGGAATTGATCTCTTTTTAAGGATAATCCACATCTGCATAGAGTTTCCATTAATTAAAAAAAATAAACCCCACCATTTCCACAGCATTGATGTACCACCACATTGATGTACCATATTGATGTACCACGACATTTATTTATTTCTTTATTTATTCGACTTGTTATCCCGCCCTAACCCCTAAGGGTCTCTGGGCGGCTTACAGGGAGTGCTAATCACATTACTGAATCTAACCTAGGGCCACAGATATACAGGGGTAGTGACAACCCTACCAGGCACCCTTGTTGCGGCGGATCCTCGGTTGTTGTCCTGTTCTTGTGGCAGTAGTCAGTGGCATTGATTGATCTACCATCACAGGTGGAACAAGGAATTTTTATGAACTGGCTAGGAAGCTGTAAGGCACCTGTCTTGCAAACACATGCTCGGAGTCTTACAGCTTTTAGTACATTGCCAAAGTGTGGCCATCTGTACCGCAAGAGGAATCTCGGTGGTAATATCCTGGAATATACAGAGTCTCTGCTATCCAAGACATAAGAACAGCAACGGATGAAAAATAAAAGACGCGGACATTTGATTTGTTTTCGTGGCATGGAGACGAAAGAAAAGGCAGGTGTGCTCGACTGGTGAGAACGAGATCCGCCAACGTTAAGCCTTCGAGTGAGACGGAAAACCTAGGACGGCAGGTTTTAATTGAATCGCATGTTGACGTTTAGGCTGATTGGGGGGAAGGTACAGGCTTTGGCGAATAAAATGCAAGTTGGCGGTGAGACAGGCAAAAAGGGACGGTGAGGAACATGCTGCAGAAAACACGAAGTCTAACAATAAAAATTTGAAGCAGGAATTGAAAACAAATCAGCCAGTATC
>NW_015217231.1:0-1897 GCF_001447785.1 Gekko japonicus | reverse complement strand
CTCATCATAGGCTATCAGATGTCAGTAGTACTGACAGTACTAAACAGTACTTGTTATTGCTTTTAGGGATTGAGTTTTCATCTGCCAAAAGGGGAGAAATTACATCAATAATGATAACTTCTTGGAGAGAGTTTTATTTTAAGCATCCCTCCCTCCCTTTCTGTGAGAAGAAAAGCTCTATCAAAGATGTCACCACTGATCGTCTATATAATTGGTGCTGTATTAATTTTAGGAATGCAAATTCAACCGACTGGGTTGCATCTCTGGGCTGAGGTCACGGCTTTCTCTGAATCAACTTGCCAGTGTCTTGCTTATCAGTTAGATTTCATTGAAAATTGATATATGAAAAAAAGAGATTCAGGATAATGAGTGAGCCTGGCTTGAGTCACAATGAAAATATAACCTGTATGTCAATGGTGTACACAGAATAGTTGGTTGACAGCCCTTATTGTACATCCCTGTTTGAACACTTTGAAACGTTTTGTTTTGAAATGATCCAGGTTTATTGATAGAAATAAAGTTATATGAAGGGATTTAATTTTGTACTTGGTACATGTGCCATTTGTCCTTGGTTAGCTGAAGAACATCTTCCAATAGTAGTTGATTGTTTTACAAGGTGTCTGTTTCTTACATTACATGACTTGTTAAAGTTACCCTTGATCTTGAGACCTTTCATCACCTCCTTTTTTCTGAGCCCTGATGATGTTTTTGCCACCTTCCTCATTGACTTCTGTTATGCTCATTATTTGAGAAAGTTTTCATGAATAAGGCATGCTTTGAAAAATTCTACTGTGACAATGAATAATTACATCAGAACCATGTATTTGAGATAAAACTTTCTTTTACTTAAACTGAAATACATGAATATACATGCATGCGTGTGCTCATACACACACACAATATACTCACCCAATTATTTAAATATGCAATTTAGTTTTAATTTCTTTACACTCAAGGAGTGGAAACCAAGGAAAATGCATTAATTATCAGTTCCTTCTTAATGGAATTCCTGTTCAGTGGGAACGTCATTCATTGCTCTGTGCATTAATAATTTAGGCTTTCTAGCAGACAGCTGATCTTATCCATCCAGTAAAAGGACTGGAGCTCAAAAGCCAGGGAATGGTGCACCTTGTCTTTTGTTTGATTGCCTAGGTAAGATACAAAGGGGGTATGGATCTGCTGACTGCCCTCTCATTAACACTGATAATTGTTGGCAGTGAAAGTGGTAACACACCCAGAGAAATCTGTACGCCCAACATTTTGGTAGCATACATTAAGTCAGCTGCGAAAGCTGCTCAACATACACAAGGGGTATATATCGTAGAGTCCTTGCCACAGAAAGGGCCAAATATTTTTCTTCTTAAAGGGCTAGATGGGTAGATAGAAACTTCTTGATTGTGCAAAATGACTCTCTCTCCAGAGTTTTTAGTATAATGAGGGCAGTATTCCAAGCCACTGGAATTTGTGTGACAATTTGCCTGTCATTACAAGGGATGAAAAAGCAGATTTTAAAAATTGAAATGTAGGAGGATCGAGAGGAAATAGCCTGAAGATTCAGCCTTATAAATCCACAATTGGAAAGAATGGATGGAGAGAATGACATCATGCCAATCTTGATATCACTTCTTGTGAATATCTGGAAGTGACATCACTGCACTGGATTTGGGCCAAACCATACAGCTTTGGCCTAATCCTAAACCATTGCACCTGGACAGTGACATCACTTCTGGGTATTCACCAGAAGTGATATTGTGCCATTGGAATGACACCGATTTCCCCTAGCAATTTTCCCAGCGACCCAACTGAGCAGCAGTGGGAAGAGCAGGTAGTGTGTGGAAGGTGTTCCACTGGAATGGGAAACCTGGTGACTCTAGTTTCTTAATGTATTTTTATTGGG
>NW_015217230.1:0-1898 GCF_001447785.1 Gekko japonicus | reverse complement strand
ACTTGGTTATAAATCAGCATGTTTCAACAATTAGATCTACCAGTTAGTAAGGCTACATCTTTTGTTTGTGAAATAGCTGAAGTACAGATTGGAAATCAAATTTAAATAATTATTGAAACCAAGGTATTTTATTAACAGTTTGCAGTCCAGTATTTATTTACTGAGAAATCTCACTGAACAAAGTGAGATTTGCTTCCAAGTAAAATGCATTGGGTTTGAGCCTTAAATTCAGTCCCCACACATACACTCTCAGAAAGGCAGTTGTCTTAATATCAAGTTTCTCTTTCTTGTATTGCACACTAAGGATCAAATGTGTTCTCACAGCTTTCATTTGTACTACCACTTGGAGTTCTGTGTAATTTGAATGTTTACATATGTTTACACAAACAAAAGCTGATGCAATATTATCACAATCAGGATGTTTGTAACATGTTCTCTCACCCTCCCACTTTTTTTTTGGTGCATGCTTGTAGCAGAAGCTGGGATTCTAATCTGGTTTAGTCATTGAGACTGAATCCTAAAAGCACTTTCTGGGACTAAGCCCCCCTTTTAAAAAAGGAACTTACTTCTGAGTAGAACTGCCTAGGTTTGCACGCACACAACCCCAATTGAGTAAAATACACAAATAATGCTGAAATAATGTTAAAATCCCAAGCACAGTATTATCTGGAGTTTTTTACTTTATTTAAATGAACAGTGCTACTGATATTCTGCATTGAAAAAAGACTTTATGCTTGTTTTATCTAAAGTGGAGTTAAACTGTAAAGAAGCAACTTGCCCATCCTAGAGCTTGCACATACTTAATCTACTCATTTGCCCTGGACAAGAAATTGGTGGTTTAGTCAGTCCATATTATGGTCCATATCAGACCATTGTCTGCTAATGGTTTATTTGATCTAGGATGCTCTTCTTAGTATGAAAGGTGGGCCAGTTCAGAAGGTCTGCCCTCAGAGACTGATGGATCTAGTTGGCTTCCAGAAAGCTGCGGGAGATTGTCCAGAGACTTGGTGGCAGAGTTGCCTCCTGAACGAGACTGTTGTTTGCCTGTTACTGAAGGAGTTATTGCTGGGTAAGGATGATCTGGCTAACTTCAGATCTGTACCAGATCTTCCTTTGACGGGCAGGTAGATTTGAGCATGTGAAGAAAGAACAGCATCAGGCATTTCTGACTTAATGCTTCTTCAGAACTAGATGTGGGACAGAGTCTGCTTGGGTAGGCCTGGTAGATTATTAGATGGATTTCCTCTTTTTTTCTTGTTACATCTTTCTGCTGCATTTGACGTGGTCAGTCACAGTATATATTTGGACCATCTGTAGCATCTTAGTTGGAGACTCTGAAGTGTCCCTTCAGTGATTTAAGTTCTTCATAATGGGTAAAACTGCAGGGCAAAAGGTGGCACGCAAATGCCATAAGTTATTTAAATAATTAAATTTTTGGTCATCCCTCTCTCCATCAAATAAGTTCAGTTGGAGCAAGAAAAAGTGCTCTTCTCTATGGTAGTTCCTTACCTTTGCAACTATCTTCCAGAGGAGATTAGCAAGGCTGCTTTTCTTCTGCAGTTTTGGAGGGGCTGGTTAAGATGTTCTTATTCAGATCAGCCTATGATCAGTTAGTCATTGAATATTAGGGAAACTGTTTTGGGATTTGGGCTAATCATTAAGAAAAGCAGACAGTTTTAAGTCTGGGCTGACTATCATTGTTGGCTTTATCCTTCGGTATAATTCTAAGTTTTAACTTGCAGTAACAATTTTGTTTGTTTGAAAAATTAAACAAGGTGGTCTATTAGTACCTCTAGTAAACTGATAAAAATAAATATACCTTTTCACATCTGTTCCCAGCTGTAAGTTTAGCTCTGTGCTCCATTAAGAAGGAACTGGGCAGAAGCCATAGAGAAGAC
>NW_015217229.1:0-1900 GCF_001447785.1 Gekko japonicus | reverse complement strand
GTCAGCTGCCAGGAGGGACCTAGCAACCCTGGGGGGAATGGACATTAGCAGAGCTGGGTAGGTAATACAGAACACTGCACAGGCTCTTCAAAGAGCACCTGGTTTAGGTTCAGTGCAGTCTTTTGTCCTTTTTTACAAGAATGGCAATGACAGAAAACAGGCCTTGTAGCAGTAGGAGGCAACATTGCTTCTTTCCACACAAGCACTGCCTTTACAGAAAAGGAGGATAACATTGATTGGGAAAAAGCTGTGCTGTTAGCTTATCTCCTCTCACCAAAGGCTTCTAACATTACCAGAGCAATACAGGAAGAACAGACCCAGGAATGATTCCTACATCATCATGGTAGTTTTGGAAGGGGCCAGTTAATAATAATAAAAAAACACTATTGGTAAGCAGCTAATAAGGTTCAAAGGTATACTGTATCTACTGCAGGACTGCCTTGTAGACTTTTATATGACATGCATAACATCATTTCCTGCAATATCAAAATGTCTGTTCTGTAAGTTTCTGGATATTAAAACCATCTTCATGTGAAGGTATGAGAAATTACACCTTAGTTTTGCAGGCCTGAAACATTTTTAAATGAGTGATCCGCATAATCACTTGTCCAATCAATTACCTTGTAATTGAAGACTTACTGTAATTATTCTAAAGTTGCACATAATGTCATAGTTAGCAACAGAATCATTCTGCATCGTTTGTAATATTTTCAACCTTAGAATGACTCTTTCTATTACATGGTTATAAATGGTTCAAATTCTTTCATCACTTCCCAGTATAATAAAGAGAGCTGGTGGTAGCATTTTCTGTAAGTCCTTCTCAACTCCATTCTACACACAATTTTTATGACCCTTGAAATGCCATGATGATATTCAGCTTTAATATGTTAGTATCAATCTTGCATGATCAGATTTTTCTCTTGCATGTGATAGGTTATATAGCTGGTGAAGCTATCCAGGTTCCCTGACACAGGTTGTGGCTCTCCATTTGCTGATGCAGGTGACAGCTGTGAAATCCTTTTAGAGAATCTATATTGATTTCCTCTTAAGGATGGATTAGAAGGATGAGAGCCTTGAGGGGAACAGCTGCCATCTTTGTAGTACATTTTCCCCTCTCAACTGCTATAGTTTGTATCTCTTGGGTGGGTTGAGATAAAAAGAAGAATTGGCACGAGAATCCTACCAACCATTAAGTATTACGGAAGAGACAGGATTCTCATTCATCCTGGAGCTAATCTCTGATGTTTCAACAACTCAAGTTTGGCTGCCAGAATAAGCTTTAAGAGGACAGAGAGTATGAAACCTTGTATCTTGTGACAGAATAGTTCCACAGAGATGACTGGATACTTTCCATGATACAGTGTTTTTACTTCCTCTTGCATTGTTAGGAAGTTTTGATAGGTTGCTAACTGCATATGCCACATTCCTACTCAAGTTTAGTTGAACCATCAAAGCAAAGCTAGTATTTGAATCACCTGGATGCTGGCAAGAAACATCACCTACAGCTCAGTGTTGATTCAATGACTGCACTCAATGTTGATGCTTTAATTTATTGCTGCTTGCTTCCAAAGAAAACATGTTTTATAATAGTATGATCTAGTATGAATTTCCTACATTCCTGAAGTTTCCTGATCGTCAGATAAACCTTCTATTTGTTATTAGAGAATTTTCTAAGAGATATGCCACCATTGGCCAAGTACAACACTTGTGACACTAACGGGCTGATACGTATTATATGAGATAGGATGCATTCTTCACCTTTAGCCATCCTAAGGAAAATGAGGGAAACAATTCAAATATTTTTCTACTGCTACAATAATTCTACAATGGCTCTAAAATACATTAGGAATTATAACCTTTAAAGCAGTAAAAAACTAAACTGCATTATTCATTTACTAGG
>NW_015217228.1:0-1903 GCF_001447785.1 Gekko japonicus | reverse complement strand
CTGGCTTTAGCTACTGAGAAAATTGCCCCTGGATTAGATGGGGAAAAGTCTCAACTCTGCTGGCATGCACAGTTGGTTTTCAGATTTTTAAATTACTAGCTGGCAAAACTTTAAAACCACATTACAATACACACAAAGAAGCAAGTAACCTGGCTTCTCCATTGCTGAGCATAATCCAGTGCATGAGCAATTGTAGACGTTTTTAAAAAGGTGATTCTAGGATTATATTCTTTCACAACTGAATCTAACCAACAAAGAGTTATGTTTCTAGGCTATCTTTACTGTTTGGAAACATTAACACTTCTTGCCAAAAGGAGAAACACATTGAATAGCTGATCTATATAATTATAGTTTCCTCCCAGACAAGCCCACTATAAAAATTTATTTAGAGGATGACAGATCAAAGATCAAAATGTCTTGGTATAAAGAGCACTAGCCAAGAGGACAAAGGATCATAAATCTGTCAGTGCCAGAATGCTGAGCTACTGCTGCAAGGGCAAACAAGAATGGCATACAAATATATGAAGCTGCCTCAGACCAATAATCTATTTTGGCCAGTATTGCCTTTTCTGACTGACGAGTCTCTCCAAGATCTCAGGCTGGACTCTTGTTTTTCCTTGCACTGTTGGGGATTCAAATGGAGACCACCCCTTTGAAAAAGTTTGTGCTTCGCCAGTAAGTTACAGAACACTAATTAGAAACAACTTAATTACAAATTCGTTACAATTGTGTGTAAATTCTGTTCTAGCTACAGAAATAGCAAAAAAGAATAATATACAAGGTTATACTAGAAATGTTCAGCCTGCTTGCATCATGACAAACTTGTCCCTGTCTTGAGGAGAAAAACAAGATATGCAAATCAACACATAGACCTACCTCCCTGAAGCTTTGGAAGGCATGGAAAAACTTCCGTACCTCCTGGGTAGACTCATTTTATCTCAATTAGCTGCTAAACTTGATTTATGTGTGATGAAAAATCAGAATTCTCTCTGTTCAAAATAGCAAAGACTATAAATTAAAGTTTCTTTGAGGGTTTAAAGATGCTTATTAGAGCAAAGTCTTTGAAATATTTGTGAAAGCTTGGACTTTCCCAATTAGAAACAGAAAACAGGACATAATATAACATGTCTAATGTTATTAAAAACTTATTTCAGCTACTTATAATGGATAATAATGACCCAAGAAGATGCAGCTGTCTCAGTAGATTACAACATTATACTTCTGTCCTACATGAATTGTGAGTTTGTCACATTGAAAAAAGTGAGTCTAATATTGAAATCTTGCAGACTTTCTACATTTCAGGAATCAGCAGGCTAAGTCATTAAGTGAACAGGAAAAAAAGGGTCTACTGTATAGAGTTTTTCCCAAGGCTATATGGGATTGCAGGGAATAATAAACATTTTCCCTATATATGGATCACCCAGGCTTTTACTGTGATTCAGAATTGCTTTTGAAATTGCAAGGCATCAGCTGAAAGACCACACATAAAATTTTGTTTTGCCAATGTGATGGAGTGATGGAGTTACTTTGCAACTTATATATTTGGGTTATGGTTATGAGTTATTCACTGCCACATGGCTAGCATTGTACATGTCTGCTAAGTTAGGATACAGTGCTAGTGGCAAACATGTGCACTAGACAACTGATAATTTTAAAGGCGGCATGCCCACATTAACTTTTAGCATGCCTATTTATTCGGTACTTTGTAACTTTATCTGTCACAGATTTATAATTAGTGACTACAAAAGACAATAATTCCTTCTGAATATTGTGGGATAATGCTTTTTGTGATACAGTCTGGAACTGGTTTATAAATCTTCTACATTTTTTTGTAATTGTGATAGATACTGAGGGCAAGATACCCATAAGTCAAGTATAGTGGAGAGCCAGTTTGGTGTAGTGG
>NW_015217227.1:0-1901 GCF_001447785.1 Gekko japonicus | reverse complement strand
GCCAACCAGATGCTCTACCACTGAGCCGCCAGATAGAAAGGAGGGGAAACAAGATATTACAATGTTCCCTCCCTTACCTCCTCACAGATGGTCAGGCAGAATGCAAACAAGCCAGCAGTCTTTGTAGTGATGCCATGGGAAAAGGCAGCTCAGCCCAGAGATTCCATCTTTCAGCCAATGACTAAGCCAGGAGGTCAGTTAGTTCTGGCATGGGGGGGGGGGTTCAGAAATTCTTTATCTTCTTAGTTGTGGTTTCTAATCGCCAGACAACAGACAGGTCACATGACAGCATCAGTCCAGATGGAATGATAAGAGGACCTTTCATTCCTCCCTCCCTCCCTTGCCAATGATCAGACAGAAGTACACAAGTATTGATTCCATACATCAGTGTGACATAGCTGAATGTATCACCTGCTTTGGCTCCTAATAGCAAGTACAAGGCTTTGCTTTTATGCTTTCTTGATTTACTTGCTTGTTGCCTTTGAAATAAATATTTCTGTTGTCTGATCTATAAATATGGTTCGCCTGAGGATTCAGGCATACTCTAAAAATAGCACAAACCTGAAGGCTTTTGGACAAGTCATTTCCCCTTAGTCTAGTGTACATCACAAGGGTTGTTACGAAGCTTAAAGTAAGCGGCTCAGAGGACATGTCAGAGACAAATCTAATGCATAAATAAAATATATAAATGATTTGACTACATCAAGAGGCCAAAGCTTCATCAGAGGCACCTATGGGATATTCCAGGATGGTATCATTAAGACTGGTCAAGATGAGATTCTATTAAGGAAGACTCTGTCAATCCTTTGGGCCTTCAGCAGCACTTCCATCCGAGATTTTGTCAGTAGTTGGCATTTTGTGAGCATCCGGCTTTTCCTTCCCAGAACATAATTAAACCAACTATCTTTGCTTCCAATCCCACAGTGAGAACAGGAAGGCTATCTTTTCTGTTCTATATAAAGTATCTGAAACATGACAGTCATATAAACCAGAGCAGCAAAGATGAGGGCCTCACAATCCGATATCTGCCACTGGTCTTAGTTCTCTCATGTATTCATTCCTTCCCCCTATTCCTAAAGCTTTGTTTACCATAGGTGATAAAATTCAGCCAGGGGGTAGGAATCTGTGGATCAAAAGCTTTAAAATAGCAATTTAGTTAAAATATTGGTTATCATAAACATAACAAGCCATAAATTATATATAGCTGCTTCATTTATTTTGTTTTTCCCAACGTATCACTGTGATCAATAGAAAGCTGGTTTTTGCTGCTGTAGAGGAGTCATCCTCTACATAACAGCCAACAGCACAGTTGTGAGAAAGGGTGGAAGGATAACCATCAGAAATGATTGACTGGAGCCAGGTCTTTCAAAGGCAGCACCAGCCTTTGGCATTATCACACCTAAGTCAAAATGAAGCCCCACACAGAGATGAAAGTTTTAGCATTGCTGGAGGAAAGGTAGGCTCAGAAACGTCCATAAATAAATACGATGGGAGGAAGAAAAATGGTACCCTCCAGAGAATTATGGTGCCTCGCCTTGCCTCATGGTAAAGCTGTTCTGAAGTATCAGTGCAGTTTTAGGTTGCTCCACTCTTGCCTTTCATACTCAGTACAAGTATCCCAGCAGAACATTTGAAGTGTGAAGAAGCCCTAAGGCACTCCAAACTTCTTTTCATCTTCCTTTGAAACATTACAGATACCCATAAATGATCCCTGTATGGTAGGAACACATGGAAAGTCAAACATATGAAAAGGGAAGAAGTTAACATGCCAGGAAACATCAGTGTATTTGTTAGCATCTGAAAAACCAGCAAAATTGATAATAGTTAACCTAGGCAGCCTGGGGCCTGACCTGGATAGATCAAATCTCAGAATTGTCAGATCTCGGAATCTAAGCAGGGTC
>NW_015217226.1:0-1904 GCF_001447785.1 Gekko japonicus | reverse complement strand
AAGTATGAGAAAAATATGACTTTGTGAATTAATTAGAGTTTATTAAAAATCTTCTACACTCACATGAGGAGGACTAAAAATGGCTGGGAAGGGATGGAATGTTGAAGATAGGGTAGTCAGAAGGGTAAATCAGCTTGCTGAAGTCCTTGAGAGCTTATAGAGTCCCCAAGGATTCCTCATCACCTTAGAGAAGATGAACTCTTTTAAAATAGTGTTATCTGATTTCATTAAAACTGTTCTGATTGACAACAATCTTTAGGGGGGGGGGATGAAGATTTTTGTGACATGGATAAGGAAAAAGTTGCTGACCATCTGCCACAGGAGGGACTTTGCTTCACTTCTCTTTTGCAATTTCAGCACTATCAACTGATTCCTATATTTGGATGCATAGGGCAAATATACATTACAATTTCTGCAAAACCTGCCTCCTACACCATTATTGGCAGTTTACAAAGGATACAGCACAGTGTCTGTGCAATCTCCATTCTTTATAACAAGGCATGAGGACAGGAACAAAACAAAATAACAGAGCCCTGCACCTGGAAAGCTTCCTCTTTAAACCTTTTAGCGAACAAAAACCGTGACATCCAAAGCAATATGGTGATGAACCTTCTAAATCGCACATAGGCTTGGAATCACAATCTCCATCTTGCAGTGTCAGGGTAATTGAATTTGAATGTCAGGTTCAGACATACTGTCTCTCATTTATTGATGGAACAAAAAGCATATTCATTTAGTGGCATGCACACAGGAGTGAATCAGATATAATAGAAATGCCACTCCAGATTATTCCTTGGCTTGGCTTTTTTCTTTTTTCTTGGCCCATCTTGCTGCCCCTAGTTGACTTCTCGGAATCAGTTTCAAACTACTTGTTCTCAGGCAATGAATGTGAGCCATCTGTACCCACATAAGCATGAAAAGAACTTCTCTTTTTATAAGTATTGCTATTGGTGTTGTTTCTATTATTGCTATTGTTGTTGATGATGATGACGATTGTTATTTGTTGTTGTTTGTACACAGTGCTTTATAGCAGAATCCAAAAACAAGAGAGAGAGAAATAAATAGAATTAAAAAAAAAGAATTCCCAAAGATGTCACTGGCTGAATGAACAAGTCTTCAACTTGACTATGACATCCAAATGCGCAAGGACAAAATACCCTCTAAAAGCCCTGTGAACTCCCAGAATGCATGTGATTTGACTAAATGGAGGATGTTTTAAAACAATATGCCTGCTAAGGAGATAAATTGTATCTTTCTCACAGTATGATCTTCACAAACATTTTCAACTATTGTGATTTCCTCTGGAAAAAAAATACACTTTAAAGAATGAGCCCCCGTGAATGAAAACTTAATTTAATAGATTGCTTATATCAGTACCTACATACAGATAATTAGGGGTATGAACAGGCATTATAATTGGGAACATGAATATTTATACTGCTGCAGCACAATACTGTACTCAGGATAATGCGTCGGAGTTCTATGGGGAGAGGAATGTTCTTGAATTTTTTCCAAATATTTTTTAACCAATTGTTTAAGACATCTGCTATTAATGCAGAGTTAATAATTAGGCTCAGGAGATCACTGCTGCGGCGTTCCAACATTTTTAAACTGAAGCTGCCAGGAGTACCAAAATTTGGGCTGTTTATGCGAAGTTGGGAATCCAGACAATGATAGTCACTCTTCCTGATCAAAAAAGGGCAAGGGTTGCTGTGGAGAGGTGAGAGGACTTTATGCCGCACCTCTGAGATGTAGGTGTTTCCAGGAAGATCGGCTTGCATGACTAGCACTGGAAACAAGCAGATGTTTGATGCTTCACTATTGGCTAATGGGCTGGTGTTTCTTTGGTAACCGTTCCCAGGCTAATCAAGTAAGAATTTCATAGATGGTCCCTCCCTGTGAAG
>NW_015217225.1:0-1907 GCF_001447785.1 Gekko japonicus | reverse complement strand
AAAAATGTTACAGAAACTTGGATTGGATTGAGTACTACTAAAACTCCAGTTGAGTTTCAGTGGTCTAATGGATCCTTGGTGACATTCAATAACTGGCACAGAGGAGAACCAAATGTACACTGGAAGAAAAGCCAGTGTGTCTCCTCTCAAAATGTGCGTATGTTTAATTAACATTTTGTAAATAGTTCTGTTCTACCATTTGAAGTTCCCACCCACCCTTACAGCCTTCCACTCACCCATACATCTCTTCCAGTGCTTAAACTCGGCATGAGATGTTTCCTCAGCCAAATTAACCCCTTTCTTCCCTCTCCAAAATTCATTGTTTGTAAGTATTCATCACGGTTGGACCCTGATGAGTTAGATCGCTGGGAGCGTTAGTCATTTGGAGAATTAAGAGGAAAGCAGGTAAGAGTTAAGAGTCCTTTATATGTAAAATGTAACGCATTGCAAATCAAACAAGTTAAGGACACCTCTACCAAGCATTTACTTATGGACACAGAAGCTATTTATGCAATTTGTGGGACATACAGGCCAACCTGTTTACTCAGGAGTGGCCCTCACAAAATTAAATGGTACTGGCTCACAGCCTATCAGTTTAGGAATGTCAACAGCTTCATAATTCCCAGTGTCAACGGAAGGACAATTTAACAGATTAAAAATCAAAGCTTTCTCCCTTCCACTTCACATGAGAAAGCTCATTGAAGACAATAGGATTTGTTGAATTCTTGACATGTTATTCTTGTGTTTGTGTTTAATTAGAAAGGACATTGGAAAGTGAGGAGTTGTGAAGACAGATATTTGTATATATGTAAAAAAGCAGAACATATTGTAAAAGCTGAAGAATCTGGCTGTCCAGAGGTAATTCTGTTTTTATGCTTTATTTAAAACATTAGATATTGGAAACATTTGGATATATCTGGATGGAGATCAAGCATTTTTAGGATTTCATACTCTCTTTCTCACTGAACAAATTAAAATCCCAGTTTCCTAAACAAGTTTTGTCGTTGTAGATTTCTTACATGTACATATTTTAAAAAGCCAGAATGAATACTCCCGTCAAGTAGGTATCTGCCTGGGGAGAGTGAATGCATGTGTCTCATGTGCTGGGCATGTCTCAGCTCATCTGAAAGGCCAATGGCTGTAGCAGGCTGGATGGGGTCGCCTATCCAGGCCCTTGAATCAAACTCCAGTCCGCTCAAACTGTTTCCAAATAGTCTTTAGCTACCCACTCTGCGATGCAGTTACAATTCACTTGTCCCCAGTTACAGGGTATAATATCCTTCCTCTCTGGGGACCACCCCCAGGCCCGCCTAATCACAGCCTTGTTCCCTCTCTTCCACCGAGGCTACGGTCCACCCCTGGCAACCCTGCAACCCTGTCTCCCCCTGCTCGCTACTTAGGTGTCTAGGCCATCACCCCCAGGGCTCTTGCCTCTGCCGTGCTAACCCTGCCTGCCCCTCAGAGGCCCTGCCATCGCAGTGTGTATATGATTTTCCTATTCACTTTAATGAAACATATATTGAAGTAAATGACCGTACAGTGACCATACTTTGAAATGAATAGGGAAGCCCTTTATTTGGGTAGCTCTGTATGCACAGTGGAGCACTTGCAGAGCTATCATGTGAAGTCACAAAGTTTTCCTCTTTTGTGGACCGCTCGCTTTGTCAGTATTCTGTCTAAAGTTACTGTGTCTTCCTCTTATCAAAATCCAAAGTGTTTGTAATGAGCATCTGTCTGGCTTGGAACTTGAAATGTGCCCTGAAAATCTGCTTTTGGAGGTCCCCTCTCCCCAGCAACAGGTTTGGGGGCATTTGGGGCTGTTGTAGGAGGAGTAGGGAGTAGAAGTCATTGTGCCCTTGGAAACGTTAATCTGGACCTAATAATGCCATGGCATACATGTGTATTTT
>NW_015217224.1:0-1910 GCF_001447785.1 Gekko japonicus | reverse complement strand
GACTTCCTAGGTTTGTTCAAAGAGTAACGGACCATAATTTGTTGCTTTGAATTTATGCAGCTAAGAAATCTCATGCATACTGATGTTTTCCAGACTTCCCAATTGCATTGCAGCTTCTCTAGTTGCACCAGAGGCAGCTCTAGGGACTCCTGATATCCTGGGATGAATTTTCAGGAGCAGAAGAAATTACAGGCAGAAAAGGGGGGGGGGGGGGAGAAATGCAGATCTGGAACCAGATATTCAGAATGCTTTGCATTTATTAGATTTCTATCCCTCCCTCCTTCCTTCTTTCCCTCCTTAGGACAGTGTACACAGTCTTCCCAAATGGGGTCTCCCATCCAGGCACTGTCTAGATCCAGCACTCTTTATACATGTGTCTTCCAACCACATGGAATTCTCCATTTCTCCAGGTTAATATAACCCCCATTTTACACACTGAAAAGCATAAGTGTCTGCTTCAGAAAAAATTATGGTATGACAATTAAAACAATAAAGATAAACCCTGCACTCTTCTATGTGTTATAGTGAACAAAAACATGTTTAATAACGTTGACACTCCAAGTGCATCTGTCCCAATGATCTTAAAGCACTTCCCCTACCTGCTAGACACAGACTTTCAGATTAACAAAGACATTATCAGTGGGATATTTGCTTTTCTCTCCCCATAAAAGATTAAAGTACTTCCACACAAACTGGAAAACTGAAACGTGGTATACATGCAGTGTAAGACATCAAGATCACTTTAAAAAATAAAAATAAATCGATCTGGACATATTCTTCTTTTTTCCATGAAAACTGGGGTATGAAGTCTGCTTCATAACAGTAGGCCACACAGATTAAACCAAGGAGCAGATGCATGACCATGTTTAAGAATTCTGTTGTCACACCATTAAAACAACCTCAGCGTGTAGTCTTTGGTTGAGAGGAAAAGAGGGGCAATTTCCTTTGGCACTTGCAGTCCTAAATATGAAATTAGGACAGGTCACACACACGGGATTCAAGAATGATTAAAGCAAGTTCAGAGGAAAGATGTGTTTCATAGTGGCAACCAGGAACAGAATGAAGTTCTATTTAATAGAAATTAAATTTAAATTTTCTATTTAATAGTTTGCATTACATTTGTATTGCCATAGATTCTGACAGCTTTACAAGGTCTCTCTTTTTGAGCATCAGTGTGTCTTTCTTTCAGTTCATCCCATTTTTCCCCAACTGTCTTTTTAAATGCTTGGTTCCTTTCATTTGTTACCTTAGAAACATTTGCTGTGGTTCTATTCAGACTTGATAAAGACCTCCAGCTAAACGATCTCTGTGATGATCCTTCAAAGTCACCATTAACTAATTCAGCAATCACAGAGTAACTGGAAAATAAACAAAGAAACTCTTTTTTAGTAGAGAAGGATTTATACATTTTAAAGCCTAGTTTCTTCCCATATTTGCTATTCAGCTACTGTAAGGAATACACCTAACTCCAAACACTTTATGAGCAGATTGCTGTTTGGCAAAGAGACGTGAAAAGCCATTCAAGTGAACAACAGAGTGCCAAGTGGCCAATTTTAATTCACTTCCTTCCAGGCTTACATGATGTACTATATTTTACCCAAAACACTAGTATCTAAACATGATCTACAGGCTATAACACTTAAAGGCTATCCACGGTGGCAAACAAAACCTTTATTGAAAATGAATTCTCTGTAAGTAGCATTCCCATGTATCAGAAACTGCAATTCTCCAAATGTTTACATGTCCTTCAGCCCAGCTGCAGGACTACCAAAGCCACTCTACTGGATATTTAGAGAATTTCTGTGAAGTCCTCCAGGAAAAGCTTCAAACAAACTTATTTTGTACTCCAGTGTAATTATTATTATTATCTCCACTTTCTCCATGGGACAATACTTGTTTTGGTGCCAAAA
>NW_015217223.1:0-1916 GCF_001447785.1 Gekko japonicus | reverse complement strand
TGTAAAGCAGTATTTCCTTCCGTCCGTCCGGAATAATTCCAAGCACATTCCAAGTTAACATTCAGTGCAAACGTCAACGTCCTAAAGACTTGTTTTCATTTTTTTTTAAAGCAATTTTTTCTAGCCCGAGGTTGAATGAGTATGCGGGATGATGCTTGGAGGCATCTATGAAGCTTGTGCCTCCTGTTCCAAGTCCTACCCATCTACAAGCACAGCATGAAGCTAAATAAATGAATTACATAAAACCATCCAGAAATTCTTAAAGTGGGACGCCAGCTAGATCTTGCTTACATTTCTCTCACATACAAGCTCTTGTGGGACTCGGGTTTGAAAGAACAGGATTCTCAGGGTGTGATGGAACCACTGAAATGGCTGGTCAGTGTGCATCTTCCAGAAACATACAAATAATCTATTAAAAAACATATGCCTTCTTTTCTCCCAAGCATCTCAGGGCCTGCGTCAGGAGAAATGCGAGCATGTATTAAAGCTTTAAATACACAAAATGTATATATGCCCAGCTTTCTCCGGAGGCAAGTCCTGAGATGCTCAGGAGAAAGGTGGCCATGTAAATATTTTCCCTCGCTCAGTCTTCATTACATCCCCATGATCCTCTTTGACTCATTGGCTGTCCCTCCCACCTGCCTTTCTTTCCAGGCACCCTGCTGGCCGAGTTCTTCCATGTCTTTGGGGACTACGACTTTGCAGGCCACGTCATCTCGCTCCAGGAAGGCCAGCTGCTGCCCATGCCCAGCGTCCTGAAGTCGGAAGTGGGCAGCAAACTCAAGCTGGGGCCCTTCAACCTCCAGGACCCCTTTGAGCTGAGCCACAACGTGGCCGCCAACGTCAATGAGAAGACGGCGCAGCGGTTCCAGCGCTGCTGCCAGGTGGCCGCCAAGTATTGCCGCAGCTTGCAGTACCAGCGCAAATCCAGCAAAGGCAAGATCTGGGGCTTGGTGCGCCTCTTCCAACTGGGCACTGCCGAGGCCGAGGTTCTGGCTGCCACTGGGTTTGTCATCAATTTCCCCCTGACCCTGGCAGCGCTGCCTGCCGAAAGCCGCAAGCTGCTGTGCCAAGCTGGGGATTTCCATCAGCAGTGGTTCCGGAAAGTCTGTGCCAGCATCACCTTTGTCTTGCGGGATGTGCTCAAATGTAGCTGCTTGGAGGTGCAAGAGGGGTTAGAGCAGGAACAACAACCAGCAGTGACTGAGTGTAAACAGGGAGAACAGCAGACAGAAGTGAGAGCTGAGCAGCCGATGGCAGGGCGCAAGCGCTCCCTGGATGAAGAGGAAGCAGCAGGTTCGTCCTCCCCTTCTCCTAAGAGGCCACGAACAGATACTTTGCTCCCAGAGGGCCAAAGCATGACTTGGAACTGTGCCGTCTGGCACAAGGTGTGGCTGGGACGCCGCCGGGTCAGGCGACAGCTCCGGGGGCCACAGCCCGACCCGCAGCATGCAGCTGGCTCTCTGGAGATGGAGGCGAAAGTATCAGAGGCCATTTCCCAGCAGGCGGGGGAGGCGAGGCCCACGGACCCTTTGTTCCAGTTCACCGTTCACGCCCAAGCAGGGGCCAGTGCTTCTGGCGAGCGAGACACGCGCCTCAGCTTGTGCTTTGAGCCAGCTCCTGAGCAGGCGGCTGCCTTCCAAGAGTTCTTCCACTTCTTGCAAGGGTTCTTGCCCCGAGCGGTGGAGCAGCAGCTGGCGAGCGAGGCCTGAGCCCACCGACAGAGGGGCGGCTCTCCCAAAAGAGAGGGCGTTTGTATTGCTTTTGAACGGCAGACCGATTTGTATGGTGTTTCCCCCCTTTTATGAGAATAAAAGGCGTGAATGACAAGGAGATTCCCAGTCTTTTTAGCTGTTCTGAATCTGTGATTTGTATTAATATCGCTGTGCCCCATTTAAAGCTTCTTCCCACTGGTC
>NW_015217222.1:0-1912 GCF_001447785.1 Gekko japonicus | reverse complement strand
GATGCATCCTTACTTAACTCCTCTGTTCAGGGAAATATCCCTGGTCAGTTCGCCAGCAGGATCACAAATGTAATTGTTAAGTAAAAAAGTATTTCCTTTTCTACATCTATAATCTACTACCTATCAACTGCATTAGGTGCCCCAGGTTCTAGTATTATGGAATTTCTCCACCTCATGCACAGTACTCTATCCTAAGACTTACAATACAAGAACCAAAAACTACCTAACTGCTCCACTGAACAAATATTGGCCATATTAATTTGGAGGACTGCTGCGACTATTCCATCTTTTTGTGGCTCACCAAAGTGTGTCATTTCCATGTTGCTTCAAAGCATTCTTTTTGGCAATATCATGAGAAAGGATTTAGTGGCAATCTTCTGTACATGCATATGGTTTGTTCTCTGCAGCAACTGAGCTACAGGTACAAATTGTTACAATGACAAAGGCAGAGGACCCAAAGACGAAAAGTATTGATTGGATTAGCTGCCTAATGGCAAGTTAAACACATGGATTTGTAGATTTGATTTTTTTCATTGATATTATCCTGAGAAAGGATGTGTTCTTGATTCAGACAATGAGTGGATTCTATACTACGTCAGGTGGTTTAACTACCACTTATGCCACTTGAATACTGCCTCTAGGCAACACTGTCTAACTGTATAGGAATTTAGCAGAAGCCCAGTTCTAACAGTGCCTAGAAACCCAGAAGTGGCAATCGAAAGGTAAAAAATCGGAAGGTAAATTAGTCCTTTCTAGGAATCTCTCCAGCAATTCCTAGACAGGTGTGACACCACTTCTGGGTGGTTCCATGTCATAACTGATGGCAGTTTTTATTTTATTTTTCCCCTCCCTCCAGCTTCTGGAGTACATCTTCTGGGGCAGGAGCTCTTCGACTCCCAGGGGGCATATGGCAGCCCTATGGCTCCCTGCTACAGGATCTCATGAAGAGGACTAGTCCAGTGACTCAGATTCACCTAGCCTAGTAATACTCCAACTGGCAGGAGCTCTATGACATCTCTCAAATGGAAATCTACCTAAGATCTTTTTAACTGGAGACAAGGGCTGAAATTGGAATGTCATTTAAGTAAAGAACTTGCCGTACCACAAAAGTATGACTCTTGCTGAGCAGCCCTGAGAAGGCAGTTTCATCTATTGCTCCTTAGAAACAATAATCTGTTTCTGGGATAGCAGTCTTCAGGACTGTACATTTTTGAAGGGAAAGCCTGAAGTACGGAAAGCATCCATGTAGCACTTTAAATATTCATGTAAAGCCTTACAGAGAGAAATATCCCACTCAACCTGATCATAGTGCACTAAATTGGAAATATAATATAAACACAGTAAATAGCCACATTCTTCCACCTCCGTGTCATGTTCATATCTGCCTCTGTACTGCATTTTTCCTTCTGTTGTGATTGTTTTGTCAAGTTTCTTATTAGCAATGGTATTTTTTGCCTGGCATTTGATTTCTACAAAACTGGTCTGCTAATCTTGTAAGAACAGGCTCTCCCATGAGATTTTAAAGTGTGTGCTGTTTCTAAATACTTTGGAAATATCCTCGGAATTTAGCTGCAGTATTTCAAACCCACCCACCCCCCAAGCTGAGCGACAAGAAATAATAAAACTCAATATTTTACTTTGATGAAGGAGGTCAACACAATGTTTAGCTCCCACTTCAGCCTAATGTCAATCCTCGTGTCAAAATACTGTGTGGAGCAACTATCTGTTCAAAATGGCAGTCACCTCTTTACCCTAAAGAGGAAACTTTTAAAAAATCAGCTATTCAAATATCCAGGCTCCCAGTGGGTTCTAGTAAAAAAACAAAAATGTCCCAGCAACTAGCATCTGAGAGGTGGAAGGCTGCCATGTCCAGATAAGCTTGAGTTAAGTAACAACTCAAAAACATAAATGT
>NW_015217221.1:0-1911 GCF_001447785.1 Gekko japonicus | reverse complement strand
TGTGACCAGCTGAGTTCTCCTGCTTGGCCAGCTTCTATTTTGGGGATCTGTACAACTGACCCCCCTTATTCCAATTCACTTGGAATTTGGGGGATCTTTAGATTACAGGGAGGAGTATGCAAAGGTAGTGTCATTACCTTTATACTCAGTTGTCCCAGATGTCAGAGACAATTCCCATTGAAAATAATGGTTCCAAACTCTGAAACCACAAGGATGTGAATCCTGAAATGGTGATATCCTACACAGAAATAAGCACTCATGGTAACCCCCTCCCCCGGAAGCCTGGATTCAAAGTTATAACAATTTTTAGGCACCCCCCCCCATTTGGAAAGTGTGGTGTTGGTGGGAGTCCTCAAGTTGTCCTAAAAATGTTGTACACTACCATCAGGAGGACAGTGGTACTGTATTCAGTGGGCATTTTCCCACCAATATATATATATCAGTGCCTGCTCATGCCACCCCAACCCACCACAGTGCCACTGGAAAGCTATATGGACTTAACCAGTTTTTGTAGATCACATTCAGGGCCCCTGATTCAGAGTCTGCATGTGTTCATTATAACGGAGGGGATTTCTGTGTACATGTATCACTTATGAGTGGGAAAATGTTCCTCATATTGCAGTAGAAGCAGATATCCCTGTGGGGCAATGTGCAAATGTCTTTGAGGTCTCGTTAAAATAACATGGAAGATAATATTAAAAATGCAGGTGGAATGATTGCCTTGACTAGTTTTACCTGGCTGGAACATTAAGAAACTTAATTCAAACTCAGTCTATCACTTGAGACACTATATCATCTATGTTAAGCTTTTAATTTTCTTAACAGCCCTCTATTTCATATCAAGCCAACATTTCCGTTAGAAGAAGATATGAGTTGAACACAATATCAGTGATATACAGCTTTTTTCGTTTTGCCATTATTTGTCTAACAGGCCATTGTGATTTCTTATTAAGGACAATCTAATTTATCCATTGGCAGAGAATGATCATTCTTTAAATGTTTAACATTGTTCAAGATGCCATTAATTGTCTCCAGAATTTAGTAGATTTTCATTCTTTTCCACCTAACCTTGTCACACACAAATCTACAATATCCCCAATAATTGGATCAATACTAAAAATGAATGTCTGAATAAATTGTACAATTTCGCAGAATGCCAATTTTGCAGAGGGTAATAAAAAAGACACTTATTGAACAAATGTTCTTTGGTATCCAATTGCTGTCTTGTTACAATCCCATTCATCACCTGTGTTATTTCCCATTACCCGTAATGGGACTTCTAAAAACTAATCAAAAGGAGAGTAGACACTATTACTGAAGTCAAGCCTTAGCTTGCCCAATGGTTTTCAGTGGTTCATTCAGTGGCTTTCAACATTCAACAAGTAAAGGAAACAGGAAGAGCAAGGAAGGTCACACTTCCTGTTTTCATATTCCCACATTACATCCAAACTCAGTTGCTATTTTTTGTTCAATTAATTTTTATCCCATCTTTTACATGTTGTTAAACTCAAGGCAGCTCACAGAAAATACCCGGATGTCTCCTAGTCAGGCCCTAAGTTCACCTGGTTTGGATAGATTCAGCAAAGTTACTGTGCCCCCTCCAACCATCTCTAGATGCTAACAGGAGTAGTATAAAGATTCCTGAGGTAAGTGCTGTTCCTGCCTGTTAGAGTGTGAAATGTTATTTGCTTGAAGCTCTTTGGGGGGAGAAAAAAACCTACAAAAGGTACAGGTGAAAGCCTGGCCAATGTGGGAAGCAGAGAGGGCAGGCTAGTTAAAGACTGTGCAGAAATTTTGCTAGCTGTTTTTGCTGAAAGCTGCCCTACCAACCCTTCCCTGCCTAGAGTTGAGTAGAGTATGACTAGATTGTTCCTTTTGGGATGGAACAAGAATTTGTGGGTCCACGGTGGC
>NW_015217220.1:0-1920 GCF_001447785.1 Gekko japonicus | reverse complement strand
CCACAAAGGGCCTTACTCCTAGTAAACACATAAATAAATTCAGCAGTTACAAAAAGAATGGGGGAAAGTTGCTCTGAGAACCACTTGGCTGTCTTAATAAACACCTTTCTAAGGCCAATAGGACAAGAAAGGCACATTCACCTTTTTTGTAGCAACCTTTTATGGCAGCATCAAACACTGGCTGGTCATATGGGAAAATCTACTTCACAGCAGCTATTAGGCTGGCATCACTGCCTATGGGCTTTGTAGAATTTGCTACTCTGTCTTTTCCACTCTGTGTTGCTTTCATTGTAAGGTAATGACTGCAGAAAGCTGAAAGCTGTCTTAGAAGGAGGGCCATGACAAAATTAGAGTTTCTGCCAATCCTGCTAACTCAGGCTGAAAACCTACAATCTGTTTTGCTGCTCTAAAGAATGCACTATTGGGAAAGACTTGTCACCTTTTAGCTGTCACAACTGTCAGGGGCATCCCGTTGTAGAAACAGATCTTTTGGTTTTTGCTGCTGTATATTTTACTTTATGGGAAAAATGACTGGGCTACAGAGAGATGTCTTCTGACTGGTATAACTTTGTGAGGTTCATTTTGTTTGGTGGGTTACAAGTTGTGCAGACGTGGTATGGGGGTTAGTTCTGGACACCTCAGTTTAAGAAGGATGCTAAAGTTGAAAGTATGCAGAGGAAAGCTACAAAAAAGGATCTTAATAATGCTAATGAAAGTACTGACAGACTAAAGAAAGAGGGCCTGTTCAGTCTAGAGAAAAGAAATTAAGGTATGATACTTTTCAAACATTTAAGACTATCTCAGAGAAAGGAGGGGCAACATGGGTACCAACCATTAAGGATGGGTTGGCAAATATTACTGGTCATGCTCAACCAGTCAGTGATTGCAGTAAGAAAAATATAATAGGCAGTTTTTAGTTTATTATATGGTACTCCTTCTCATGATACTCATATTCTGTCAATACCAGAGGATTGTCGTTCGAGATTTATCTCTGTGCAAGTAACAGAAATGACAAGCAAGTCATCTGGAGTTTGCACTGGGGGGGAGACAGACATTTTTAAATTTTAATGTTATTAATTTCATCTCTGGCGGAGATTAGTGCCAGCAAAATGACTATTAATAAATAAACTCTCAATTAATGCTGGATTATCTCTTGGCTTTTGGCTTGTTGTAATTAACTATGCTCAATCCTGCTAAATTGTCTGCCTTTAGTACAAGTTACATATGTACAGAGATTGCAGGCTGAGGCTTATATTAACTTTGTTTTGTTGGATAGAAAATTCCAATTTGCAATGGACTCCCTGAAAATATTGCTAGAGGAAATGGAACTCTTTTCAGAGTTCACTGGGATAAGGATTTAGTTAAGGAGTCCAATTAAGATGGTTATCTGCTAGTATACAAAGACGGCAGCACAGAGGATAAAAAAGAAGGAACTGCTCTGACATTCAATGATTCCAGATAAATGGACCTTCTGCTAGAGTTGGGTCTGGTCTTCTGGGAATATCATGTTTTGCTGGAATAAGAGATATTTGGAACCATTGTAGATAATGAAAACATAACAGATGTTAAATGGATAGTAGTGAATTCATGTTGATTCACATGGGTGTGGAGTCACATTTTCCAACCGATTAGTCATTATAGGCTATAATCCTGCTGTCCTCACGTCTAAAAATTCAGATTCCTTGGCCCCAATGTTGCTGTATGTTCCTCTCTACAGCAGACATTGTGATTGTACAGTGCGAAGACTGACAAGCACCCTCAACACTTTTCTGGGTCGACCACATGCCCTTACACATGACATTGGCACAAAATACTGATGGGTGTACTCAGTGCTACTTCAATTAGCAGTGTCACTTGTGGCCAGCTGGCATATCTGCCCAACCCAGACCCAGGAGAGGGAGCAGTTAATTCTCCTTCTGA
>NW_015217219.1:0-1920 GCF_001447785.1 Gekko japonicus | reverse complement strand
AGCTCACTGAGTGACTCACCCTGGAGGAAGAGGCTCTGGCCTGTCCCACGTAGTTCTTTTTTCAACATGATCTACATAATACACTCGACCATGTTGGTCCACTCTTTGCTCCCAACTAGAAATAGACAAAGAGTTCATATATAACACTGTTCAAAACTATTCAGCCCTGCATCCTTACTATCACACAGATTTGCAGCTGGTTCCTACACTGTATCTAATACTGAGACATCACTATCTACATTTAACAGAAAGACACTGCCTAATACATATCTAGACATCACATAAGTCAGAGGACTGATCATCATTTCATGGAAGTCATTCTAACATTAATACTGGAGAAGCCATAAGGCAAATTTCATAAATGTAGAATGTATGCTTGCATAGTAACACATTTTAATGGAATGGTCACTTATCTATCAGAGTTTACATAGCGCCCTTTCTTCAAGCAGCTCAGAGTGGCATTCATGGAAGATCAGCTCATTTTTACCCTCAAACCCTACCTTATATTAAGTTAGGTGAAGACATAATGCCTGGTTCATAATCTCCCTGTGAGTTCTATGGTTCACTGAGGATTTGAAGACAATCTCTGGGGTCTATGTATTCCAGCAGAGGGTACACCACTGCCTACCAAATGTCTGTTTTGAATATGCTCTCTGGCTCTCCAAATTTCAGGTACAGAGCTTCTTAAGCCGCAGAAACTGGACTTCTGCCCAACACTGCACAATACCATATTGGTATGAGACTAAGAATTTCAGGATCAAGACTCTATTAATTACACATCAGGCAGTAGCAGCCGTGTTGGCTCACTAGAATATTCATCCCACTGTTTAGAAGCAGCATATCTTCCCATTTGTACCTTTTTACTGCAATACCCATTTTTCTCCCTATGCACATTCAAGCAGTACTGAAGCACTCCATCCAACCATATTTGGTTAGCAGGAACTATAGCAGCTGCCTTATTTTGACACTTTTGTTGCTACAGAAGTCAGTTCTGAAGCTCTGAATGTTAGCGTATTCAGCAACATACAGAAGTTTTGGGTGGTGGCAGCAGCAAATGAAGGTGAAGTCTCCAAAACTGTTATTACACTATGTTGCATACAAGACTCTCTAGAAACATCTTGCTCGTGCTGATTACCTACTACCGATGTACTGTGTGGTACTTTCCCACAGTATGAACAAGTGCACCTATTTGCATGCATCAAGCGCTGTACTTGATGGCTACAGGATGAGTAGCCAGACAAATAGAACACTTTATCCAGATAGTTGCATTGAGAGAAAAAAACAGCAATATCAACAAATTGTCTGTCATAATAATCAAGCCACTGAGAAACACTGTAAGAGATTTTGCATTGGGCAACAAGATCTGATTAGAATGAAGCATGTATTATAAGATATAAAGAGCACTGAACTCTTACCCAGGTGGAAGAGGACCTTGAGTGACTGTATGATGTGGCTGTGATACAGGAGTTACTGGCTGAACTTGTCTGGATATTGGCGGTGTGGTCAAAGCAGCTGATGCAGGTATAGTTGCTCCTGATGTTGCCATTTCAATGTTTTGTTCTGCCCCAACATTTGCAGTTGATGTTGGCACCAATCCTATACCAGCCCCTTCTGGTTCTGTGGATGCAGATGATGGCCCATTGGTACATGCTGCAAAACAACACAATTGGGTGGGGGTGGGGTTAATGTTTCGTACTGTTCTAATTGTAGTAGTACAAAATATGAATAGAGAAACTTTTGAATATCTAATTGGAATAAGAAAATGAAATAGTGAAATTTTTATGCAAAGCAGTTAACACCTGAGGCAACATGTTGTCTGGGTAATATCTACACAAACTTCCAAATTCACATTAAGCACTAAGTAGAAAGTTAATACTACTACCATTTAAATTCATGACTTTTCAGATAAACACATGGTTC
>NW_015217218.1:0-1918 GCF_001447785.1 Gekko japonicus | reverse complement strand
CTTCCTTCCTTCCTTCCTTCCTAACATTTTAAACACCTTTTTTCCAAACTTAGCATTCCAAGATGGCAAACAATCCAACCCACTAAAACAAGCTTTTAAATATATGGAGAGAGCAAGAGAGAGGCAAGAGAAAGAGATGTGTGTGAGAGAAAACACAACTGAAAACAAAAATTAAACAAAACATATAAACCATTAAAGAAAACACATGACCAGGGAGGAAGGTCAGTGAGGGAGCACAAAATGAAATGAGAAGTCTTAATCCACTGGTAGAAGACAAAGATTGAGGGGAATAGACCCATCTCCCTGGGGAGGAAATCCCATAATTGTGATGCCGTGATGAAGAACGCCTTTTTGGGTTACTCGCCAGGAAAAGGTCATTGTGATTGGTTCAGTAGAAGCATGAACCAATGGCAGGGAGTAATTATACAAAAGAGACACTGGATGTTATTGGGGAAGAGACTGGAAGTAAAATAGCAAGTATCATGATACCATCATGGAAATGCATGGCGGACCGTATTTAGAATATTGTACAAGAGGGAACCAGCACAGCTCATGGGGAGAATCACATCTTTCCCCCTGCTTGCTTGGCAGGCTAGCCACTGACCAGCCAGCCCACCAGAGCAAACTGCCACCACCCGCGTGCCTTCCACAGTGGTTTCTCACTCACCTGCATGCATCACATGGTGGGGGCAGTGGCTCCTACCCTAATGCTTGCCCACCCACAGCTGTGCCATGTCAACAGTGGAAGGGAGTAGCAGGGATTCCTGCTCCTTCTTTCCCCACCCGCCTTCAGCAGCAGCGCCTTGGGGGCTGGGGGTCAACTACAGCTCCCCACTCTTCTTTCCTCTGCCTACCTCTATTGTAACTCTTGCTTCAGTGGACGAGAGGAGCAGGTGGTGGGTCCTGTCCTTGCTCCCTTATGGGCCTCCAGTCCCATCACCTGGGCAACTATGGATGCAGTGATGGTATCCATCTTGCCAACTTCCAGCGTCACACCCTCTGTGGTGTGGGGTGGGGAGGAATGGCTCCTGTTCCTTCTCCCACGCATTCTTCCTCCTTGTATGTCCACATGTGTTGGCAAAAGAGTTGTTTGCTCTTGCATAGCCAACTGTTCATTCTCTCTTTTGTAACCCACCCTTTTTAGCTTTAGAATTTTTCTGCTAACCTGGGAATCTCCCTGGCTCTGTTGAAAAATGTGTCTGCATAGCCCCAGTCCGTGTATTTAAGTATCCACAGATAAGCCCGTGCTGACTATTAGATATATTGATAATGACTTTTAAAAGGGGGGAACCAGAAAAAAGGCTCAGAAACTAGCCGTTAAACTGAGCGAGAGATGGGATCCCTTTCCCTGCCGGGAACAGCTAAAAGCTCTTGGAGCTTTTTAGCTTCGGAAAATTACTAAGGTGGGGAGAAGGGGAAGGTCTGTAAATTTACGGAGAGCGGTGAAAGTGTAGGGAGGGAGTTAATTTCTCCTTCTTTCATAATAATGGAATTCAGAGTGACTCATGAAATTGATTGGCAGGAGGTTCGGGACACAAAGAAAGTGCCTTTCCGCACAACACATAATTATGAACTTAACGGAATTTGCCACACATGTGGGGATGGACACTTGCTCAGAAACAATGAGTCAGAGCAGGTTTGTCCGTGACGAATGGAATCACCACGTCGAGAGACTGTATACTTCTGAGTATCAGGTGCAGAGGAAAAAACAGCATGCGAAGGCCATTGCGGTCCTGTTGATGAGGCGTCCCTCTGAACATAATGTTGGAGCGGCTGGATCTTTGGTCTGATCCAGCAAGGGAGCTCCTACCTTCTCCCAGCCCACAACACATCAATCAGTCCCCTTTCTAGCAAAGGAAAATGCCATTAGCTTTGTCAGCTGTGAAAGTACAGACCCACCGTCTACTGCTTGCATCAA
>NW_015217217.1:0-1921 GCF_001447785.1 Gekko japonicus | reverse complement strand
TTTTAAAAATTACTATGGAATTGTTGTAAATGTAAAAGTTTGAGTTGAGGTGTATTTTGTGTAAACACAGAATGCTATTTCTTAAAACATATTTAGCTGAACTCAAGATCTTAAAACTATATGTTTTGAACTTTGATAAATAATAAATGTATATGCAGTATGTTGCATGTATATGTGTACCTTTTGTCAGTTGTTCCATTCTCTTGATGAGTTCAGACTTCGAGTTATTACTGAGGATATATCAAGCATAGTATGGGAGAAGAGAGAACAAGTTGTGTGAATCAGCATCATTACTTTATATCTGTTTATAAAGTAATGTATTCTAAGAATACTCAGCATTGGTAATTCAAAATTAATAAATGTGGAGTTGAGACTGAGAAGCATGAAGCAGTAAAGGATAATTAAGAAACCTATTTTAGGGAAAATTAGATGTACTATATGGGAAGAAGTATCTTGAAAACACAGATATAATCATAATGGCACTTATTGTACCAGATGTGTCACTTAGTGGAAAATATCTTTTGAAATCAGATTAGAAAGTGTTTAATAGGAATTAGTTGTCAGCTTTTGGGACTAGCTTTTCAAAAGCTGTCTGACTTGTGCTGTCAGGGTGAGAGTTCATAATAATCATTGCTTTTAATTAAACATCATTCTTCAATGCTAGGATAATACTAAAAATTCAGAATTAGCGTATTGAACTGCTTTTAAGCACTGTAATTCAGTAATTTGTAATAAGAAATTATTCTTATTTGTATTTAATTTTGTAATTTAACAGTAACAGCATGTTGGATTATGAAATGTGTTTTCCACTTTTTCAAGAAGCACAATAATTGTATTCAGTATTCATTTATGTATGTAATGGCTTCTTCATACATTCGTGTGTGATCAATAGATGATTACTGCAATATTGTACAGTAACATTTTTCAGAAGGAACTGATCTTGTGCTACAGGGTACATGGTCTGTGGAATAAAGTAATCCTGATAGTATTGAAATATGTTATGTTACTGTTTACAAATAGGACTTTTAATATGTATTAGTGGTATACTGGTGACCAAGATAAGAATTTAGAAAAATTCTTTTTATTCAAATATATTTATTTTGGGTATAATTCTATGGAAGCTTTCTGTTTTGGAAAAATTGTGATTTGTTTTATAAAAATTAATGCTAATCTTATCTGTTACTAAAGTACACCTTTTTGGAGAAAACTAGTTATTTTATATAATTTCATTGTACTAAAAGTGTAGAATGCCCCCTCCATTTTTAGATTGAAGCTATAATTTGGAAGGGATGGATACATGCTAATTAAACCATAGTTTCATTTTAGTACTCTTAACACATGAGCATTACTTTCCTCTGCATGAGAGCTTAGCTACAAGTTGAAAGAAATATTAAGATAAATGTGAACAAAATGATCTGAAACCTTCAGAGGCTAAGCTTTTTTGTTAATCAAACAGATATTGATTTCTTGTTGGAAGACTGTGCAACTAATACAAGTTTAATTGCTGTACTCTAGAGGACTCTACAAAACTGTGAACCATGTAGCTAAAGAACAACTCTAGCATGGCTTTCTTGTAGAAAATGCCAGCTTGGTTGGATCTGTTTTATTCAATGTCTTCAATCTAACAAATAACTTATGAACTTGCTTAGGTCAGTTTAAAGAGAAAATTGCTAAGTGATACTGTTCTTGTAATTACAGCAAAGAAACTTAACAGTAGTTGAATGCAGCCTTTAATGTTAAATGACATTGTGATTTTTATAACTTGCCCTGTTTTTAATCCTCAGGGTGGGGAACAGAATTGCTTCATCATCACCATTCTCAACTGTTGCTTTTGCTTACCATGTTTTAATATTGTTCTTATAAACTCCCATGACTATGCTATATAATATGAAAATCTTTTTTTAAAGGCAGCAGTTGTAGT
>NW_015217216.1:0-1920 GCF_001447785.1 Gekko japonicus | reverse complement strand
GGTCCTGGGTTTGAGGTTTCGTGTTATACTGGGCGTTGTCTCTCTCATCTCTCCCCACCTCTCCACACCCTCCTCATGGCACCTGGGACCGGACTTTATCCTCCCCGGCTGTATTTATCACAATCCTCCTTTATTTCCTCCTGGTGTGCACCCTGCCCTTACAGTAAGTCTACCTTGTGTCCCGTTACCCTTCCACTACCTCCCCAGGTGACCCACCACTCTTGTCAGCGGTCAGATCCGCAATGAGCCCCATGGCAAGCCTGGCCCTTTCCACCCCCTTGATTGCCGGGAGTAATATCTCTGTGGGTCCAGAGCCCGTAGCTGGACCCTGGCTCTGTCCCTGAGTCCCTCGGCGATCCCCAGATGAGGGACCAGGTCTCCACTGGCTGATCCAGATCCCTCATCATTGCCTTGTCGGGATGGAAGGAGGGCGGGGTTGGGACCCTACCCCTGACACACACCCTTTAGCAGTGATTTGGCCAGGGTATCCTTGAAGAGTCAGAAGAAGAAGTCGGCATTGGCGTGCAGCCGGCCCACTTGGTGTTGAATGGTGAACCTATAGGGGAGCAGGGAGAGATACCAATGTAGAACTCTGGCATTAGTGTCTTTCATCCAATCCATCCATTGTAATGGGGCATGATCGGTCATCAGTATGAACGGGTTGTTATATAGATAGAACTTGAAGGCACCGACTGCCCATTTGAGGGCCAACTCTTTGCGCTCAATTGTGGAATAGCATTGTTCAGCCTCTTGCAATTTGCAGCTGAGAAAGATAATGGGGACTTCCTGTCCGCCTACTACTTGGGCCAGAATGGCACCAATGCCGGAGTTAGAGGCGTCGGTCTGGACCACAAAGGGTTGTGAGAAGTTGGGTTTATGAAGGGCAGTGGTCTAATCTAGTGCTTCCCTAAGGTCTTCAAAGGACTTGTGTTCCTGGTGCCTCTACGTGAGGGCAGTAGGTTGACCCTTCTGCAGGAGATCCATCGGGGGGGCCGCCCTGGTAGTGAAATGGGGTAAGAACCAGCTGTAGTACCCCAAAAGTTTCTTGGTTTGGGGTCTTGGGAAGTCCCGGATCTGTACTACCTTCTGCAAAAAGGGGCGGACATGCCCTTGTCCTATGACGAACCTGTGGTACTTGAGCTCTTGCAATCCCAGATTACTCTTTTTGGGATTTGCAGTGAGCCCAGCTATCTGTAAGGCGCAAAGTACTGCTGCCAGGTGTTCCAGATGGGTCTCCCAATCAGGGCTAAAGACAATAATATAATCTATGTATGCTGCTGCATACTCACGGCAGTCCTTCAGCACCATGTCCACTAGGCACTGGAATGTGGCCGCTGCCCCATGGAGCCTGAACAGCATGCAGGTGAATTGGCACAGCCCCAAGGGAGTCATGAAGACAGTTTTTTCCAGGTCTTCCGGGTGTACGGGTACCTGCCAGTATCCTTTCATCAAATCTAAGGCAGAAAGCACCCTAGCAGACCCTAATTGGTTCAATAACAGCTCTGGGCAAGGCATGTAGTAGGCATCGAACTTGGACACCCGGTTCAATTCTCTGTAGTTTATACAGAAACACGTGCTACCATCTGGTTTAGGCACCAACACTATCGGGCTCCTCCACATGCTCCGAGAGGGTTCTATCACCCCTAGCTCTAGCATCTCTTCCATTTCTTTTTGGACTGCTGTCCAACGGGCCCTCGGTATGGGTCACCAGGTAGAACAGGCCACTTGACCGGGTTCGGTGGGAATCACATGTTCAGTACAGGAGGTACATCCCAGCCATGTTGAAAAGAGTCCAGGAACTTTTTGCAATACCTGCCACTTCTCTGAAAGTTGGGTGGCCATCAAACCTGCACCTAAGATGGGCACCTCCGGCAGGTCACCCTCAGGTGCAGGTTTCACTTCCAGCAAGCGTTGATCCTT